>NC_045477.1:16475042-16725042 GCF_009650955.1 Corvus moneduloides | reverse complement strand
TAAGGACATATTTAGAATTAATAACTGATATAGATTTCTATTTAGGATTAATAGTAGAGTTGCTATCTTATAAAACAAAAAGGGGGAATTGTAGATACAAAAATGCTGCTAGCGAGGATTTTCTTGCTATTTTCTAAGTCCGTGAGAGACTTTTCTCTCACGGAGAAGAGGTAGCAGGGAATGTAAACAACCAAGCCACCTGCAACCTTGAAAAGTCTAGTTTATGGTATAGTAGAAAAATATTTTGACAATGGATGTTTTAGGATTTTAGCCAATCACCCTCAAGGGGTGGCTGATCCTTTGTCCAATTAGACTATGAAGAAAAAAGTCTATAGAAGAGTTTGTAAAATAATTAAATCAATCAATCTTGCTGCACAATTCCTGCCTGCTGGATCTTCTCTCCTTCTCCTCCCTACGGCTGCGGGACACGGTGATATACCCTAGGGCCCAGGCCTGCGGTAATACCACTGGGATTCTGGAGCCGAAGCTACAGAGGATCTGAAGCCAACTATACTCCCACAGAGAAAGAGATCTTGGCAGTTTATGAAGGAGTCCAAGCTGCCTCAGAAGTAACCTGCACAGAGGCAAAAATCCTCTTGGCACCCCGACTACCGGTGCTGGGGTGGATGTTCAAAGGAAAGGTCACACCACCGACGCTACTTGGAGCAAATGGATCGCCCTCATCACCCAGCACGCCCGAATTGGAAACCCAAGTCACCCTGGGATCTTGGAAATAATTACGAACTGGCCAGAAGGTGAGACTTTTGGGTTACCTTCTGAAGAAGAAGAGCAGGTGGCGCGTGCCAAAGAAGCCCCACCATATAACGAGCTACCAGAGGGTGAAAGACAATATGCCCTTCACTGATGGCTCCTGCCGCATTGTAGGTGCTAGCCGGAAATGGAAAGCTGCTGTATGGAGCCCCACACGACAAGTTGCACAGGCTACTGAAGGAGAAGGTGGATCGAGCCAATTTGCTGAGCTCAAAGCCATCCAATTAGCTCTGGACATAGCTGAAAGAGAGAAGTGGCCAAAGCTCTACCTCTACACTGATTCATGGATGGTGGCCAATGCTCTGTGGGGTTGGCTGGAAAGGTGGAATAAGGCAAACTGGCAGCGCAGAGGAAAACCAGTCTGGGCTGCTGAGGAGTGGAAAGGCATTGCCACTCGGGTAGAGAAGCTATCCGTGAAGGTCCGTCATGTAGATGCTCACGTCCCCAAGAGCCGGGCTAATGAAGAACATCGTAACAACAAACAGGTAGATCAGGCTGCGAAAGTAGAGGTGTCCCAGATAGACTTGGATTGGCAACATAAAGGAGAGCTGTTCCTAGCTCGATGGGCCCATGATGCCTCAGGCCATCAGGGCAGAGATGCCACCTATAAGTGGGCATGAGATTGAGGGGTGGATCTAACCATGGACAGTATCTCCCAGGTGATCCATGACTGTGAGACGTGCGCTGCGATCAAGCAGGCCAAGCGAGTGAAGCCCCTGTGGTATGGTGGGCGATGGTCCAAATACAAGTATGGGGAGGCCTGGCAGATTGATTACATTACACTGCCTCAAACCCACCAAGGCAAGCGCTATGTGCTCACGATGGTAGAAGCCACCACAGGATGGCTGGAGACCTACCCTGTGTCTCACGCTACAGCCCGAAACACCATCCTGGGCCTTGAAAAGCAAGTCCTTTGGAGGCATGGTACACCTGAGAGAATTGAGTCTGACAATGGGACTCATTTCAAGAACGGCCTTATAAACACCTGGGCTAGAGAACATGGCATAGAGTGGGTGTACCACATCCCTTACCATGCACCAGCAGCTGGGAAGGTTGAGTGGTGTAATGGACTGCTTAAAACCACCTTGAAGGCACTGGGTGGGGGGACTTTCAAAAACTGGGAGGTGCATTTACCAAGAGCCACCTGGTTAGTTAACACCCAAGGCTCCACCAGCGGAGCAGGCCCTGCCCAATCTGAACCCCTACAAACAACAGATGGAGATAAGGTTCCAGTGCTGCACATGAGAGGTATGCTTGGGAAAACTGTTTGGGTTAAGTTTGCCTTGAGCAAAGACAAACCCATCCGTGGGGCTGTTTTTGCTCAGGGACCAGGTTGCACTGGGTGGGTGATGCAACAGGATGGAGAGACCCGATGCTTACCTCAAGGGGACTTTGTTTTAGGGTGAACTACCCATGGCTCTGTACTTGTATCAGTATCAGCATGTATATATGTATGTAATTCGGGTGATGCATGTATTTATATGGTTCAAAGGGTTAAGTTTCATGTAACATGTTAGTATGGGAAAAAATCGGGGTGGATAATGTTGGGGTTTTAGTTTAGTCCTAGTTTGGGTTTTTTTTCTGTTAAAGGAATTTTTCCCATATGCATGTTGCTAGGGGACAAATGGCTGTACTTAAGAAAGACAAAGGACCTGGCTACTCTTTTGTTTCACCTGGGTGTGGGGTCAGTTCGCTCTCTGCGTTCGGAGAGAGAAGCTGCTAGTTCTTTTCGGCTGTTTTTCTTTCTGCGGAGAAAGATCCCAGGACCCCAAGCCCACCTTCCCTGACCCGCTGGAGGCCGGGCTGTGGCCACCCTGCCCTGCTGTTGCTCCGAGCCTTTGCTACGTTGTAGCTGTGCTCGCCCTGCCTGCCCAGACCTCCGGGGGGTTCCTTGCTTGGATACATCGCGTCTGCCACCCAGGACTTGTGCTCATCCCTGCCGCTCCAGCCTGCTGCTCCAGTCTGCCATTCCAGCCTGCCGTTCCAGCCTGCTGTTCCTGAAGGTCCAGCCGGACACCGGGGCCAGCTGTCCAGGGGTTTGTGAAGCCGTTGTTCCATCCCTCCCCCGGGATCCCAGGGCACCAGTGCCACGTGCTCCCCGAGCTCGCTCCGGAGCGTCCCCTGCAGCCACGGGGGAACCATCGCACCTGCCCTGCTCACCGGGAGCCGCCAGCGCCCCTGCCGGCTGTGAGCAGAACTGCACCCAAGGGGAAAGGGCCTGACAGCCGAGAAGGCTGGCACTGGGTTTGTGATTGTTTGCTGTTATTGCCATAATTATTGTTGTTTGTTTGACTGGTTATATATATAATAGTAAAGAACTGTTATTCCTATTTCCCACATCTTTGCCTAAAGGCCCTTGATTTCAAAATTATAATAACTTGGAGGGAAAGGGGTTACATCTACCACTCCAAGGGAGGCTTCTGCCTTCCTTAGCAGACACCTGTCTTTCAAAACCAAGACAACCTTGTAGAACTATGTTTATGGTACAGTAGAAAAATATTTTGACATTGGATGTTTTAGGATTCTAGCCGATCACCCCAGGGGGTGGCAGATTCTTTGTCCAATTAGACTATGAAGAAAAAAGTCTATAAAAGAGTTTGTAAAATAATTAAATAAATCAATCTGTCTGCACAATTCCTGCCTGCTGGATCTCTCTCCTCCTCTCTACCACTGCGGGACGCAGTGATAAGTGTCCACTGAGCTTGTTGGCAGACCAGTTCCCTGAAACTTTTCCCGTTCACGTGACAGCTCACACACCAAGCAGCCTGACCTTCCTTGGTGCTTAAGCTGGTCAAATCAAACACCCATAAAACTATCTCGCCATCATGGTACAACCAGTAATGCTTGGGGACACACAGAGATACTACACCTCCATGTGAGGATCTGTATTTTCCCCTGGCTGTCAGAGATTAGAGGCATCCACAGCATCTCCTACCCACATCATTTGCAATTTGTACTCATTTATACCATTTTTTTTCCATAGGAATCACCACCCTGAAGCCAGCACAAAATAAATTACAGAAAATCAGTGCTGCAGGCTTTAACTCCCTCTTCTGCAGAAATAGGATACCACAAAGGAAAAATACAAGTACATAATTCCGCTGCTAAGAAATACTGAAGCCTGCAATTTTTCTTTGCTGCCAGAGTTTGATGAAGGTGGGAGTGATTTGTTGCATCCTAAGTAGATGAAGTTTGTTCAGTTGCTCTTGAAGCATGTGGGAAGGAGTATATATCTGTCTGATGGACTGTCTGCTTTTCCTCTAGTATTTCTTGAGCCCCTCTACAAATTTCTAGCAAATCTGACTGAAAATCAGCGGTCTCAAAAATACTTCAGTTTCAACATATTTTCTGAAGGAGGGAGAGGAAAAGAGGGAAACAATATAAATATGCCCACTGAGTAAAGGCCAGTATATGGTTTCTGTCCTTATTAGACCCTAGGAGATCTACACAGAAGAAGCTGTGAACATCCTAAACATTGTAAAATCTTCAGCAGGGTTCACAGGTAGCAGACATTGGAGACCCCAAAATGGAAAACAAAAATCCTTTTAGATCATGGTTCATTGATACTCATTGCTACATATTCAGTTTTAAGGAAGAAGTTTTTTACTATGAGGGTGGTGAGGCCGTGGCACAGGCTGCCCAGAGAAGTTGTTGCTGCCCCATCCCTGGAAGTGTTCAAGGTCAGGCTGGACAGGGCTTGGAGCAACCAGGTCTAGTGGGAAGGTGTCCCTGCCTGTGGCAGTGGAGTTGGACTAGATGACATTTAAAGGTCTGTTCTAACCCAAACCATTCTCTGAGTCTATGACTGCTCGAAGTACATCAATCCCTGCAGAGAAATGGAGTCCCCAGTGCTGATTGACAGGGATTGAGCAAGTCCTAAGTGTCTCCTTGGCTGGCATTGGTGGTTTATCGTATCTCCTCTTGCTCTTCCACTTCTGCTTTACAAGTCAGGGCCATTTTGATCTCATTCTGCCAGCACCTCCCTCCCCAGGAGAACTAAGCTCCTCCTCTCCCACACTCCTCTGCCAAACCCAGCTTTATTGCAGGAGTCTGGCAGGACAACGCTGGAGTGAATGTGCACTTGTATCTCCTGTTGTTTGTTATGATGGCCTGGTGTTTTTCTCCTGCTGGAGAGTTCATTTGAACTCTTACATTTCCAGCCAATTCTTTGTAGCTGAGCAAATCCATGTGTCCTGCTTTCTTTTTCCCCTTGCAGCATGCCAAGCTTTTTGAGTCTTGCCCCAGAAACAGTGTCCAAGTCATGCCTGCTTCACAGAGGGACAGGAAAGATTTGTGTCGAGTGTGTTGACAAGGGTGTTACAGTCCAGTTTTTGAAGTTTTTAGAAATGCCTCTGCCAGAATTAAGGTCCAAATGAGACCATATGCCAAAGTCAATAGTATGGATTTTATTTGATAGTAAATATGAGAGAGAGAGAGAGAGAGAGAAAGGAAGAGAAAGAAAAGAGGTGGGGGGATAGAAAGAGAGTGACAGAGACAGAATAAAGAAAATATCACCAATCTATGGATCCCAACAATGTTCCAGCTGGTCTTCTTGGTGGTGAGGGTACCCCAAGAAGCATAGAATCCAATGGATTAATATATGCTCAGGGCAGGTGGGAATGCCCAGGTACCTCTCTTTCCCTCCCCTCTCGGGGTTGGGGGGGGGGGGGGTGGGGAGGTGGCGCTGGGGAAGTTTGACACAATCTCTTGGTCTCTTGCAGCAAACTCTGCATCTGTTGCATCACTTTGCATCACATGCAATGCTGTGGTGCAAGGCCTCAGGAATGAGTCTGCGGAACACTTTGGGGGGTCTTTGATGGATTATGAGACCCCCTCAGCTGCTTCTCACGTGAATGTCTGGTGGATGTGGCCTTTCTGGGATTGGGAGTTTCACAGCTGGACCGGTTTGTGTAAGGGAGGATGGGAGTTCACTGCCTCTGACCAGAGGCTACACCACACACATGAAACCTCCTCCTCCCCCTGCATTTGAGGGGGAGTCTGTGCAAACCTGGCCTCTGTGGGCTGTGGTCTCCTGCACCCCAAACCCAGCCAGGGAAGATTCTCTGCTTCGTTTGGCTTGCTTGTGAATGCATTCCTTTCCCTCAGCCTTGTTTGTTTCTCCCTAGACCTGAGATGATTGAACAATAGTGTCCCCTTTATCTTATCTAGGTGGCTTAACTCACAGTCCAAAGTTCCAGTCAGGCATCTTCAAGGAGGGGTGGGCTTCTGTGGTTGTAGCTTCTTTATACAGTTTTTGCTATAATTTCAGTCCCTGACTGTGTTGGTTTAACACAGCCTGGTTTTTGGTGGGGGTGGTGATGCCTTTTTCTGGTCTTAAAATCAAGAGTCAAACACGGTTAGAAGGGAAAAAGGGATTTTACCTTTGTATTTATTTTAAGGATCCTTAGGTGCACCACATCCAGGTCAAATGCACTGAAATGCACACCGCAATGCACACCCCCAAAAGATCTGGTGTAACATTATAGGTCTTAATCAGCATATCTATCAAAGATTCCCCAATGAGAGGCTTGAGTGAGCCCCCTCCCCAAGGAACCTTCACCTGGATGGTTCTATCTTAGTTTACAAAATGTATTCTGGAGAGGATGTTGGTGTCTGGGGCATTCTGATCCCTAACTATGATGTTTCTAAAATGTTTAGTCTCCTAGCTTGACAAACAAGTCCAAGAATGCAGGAAAAAACCTACTATGAATACAGAAGTTATAAAAAGGTATAAAACGTATAAAAGAAAAGGCAAAAAATCATCATGGCATCAGTGGGAGAAACCATGGAGGTGGCTTTGTGAGAAGCTCCTGGAAGTTTCTGCTATGTCCAGCAGAGCCATCTGCTGAAGTCTCTGATGATGGGCAGGTTACTAGCCCAATTAGTGAAGTTGGTAATGCTTCTGTGATGACATATTTAAAAAGGGGAAAAAACGCAGACATTCTCTTTTTTCTTCCAAGGGGTGGCAAGGTGGCTGCCGGGGCCCATCCTGGTGCAGCCACTGGGGCCATCCTGGCACCACAAGCGGCCATGCAGCAGCCAGGGCCACGTGGCAGCCACTATCTCAGCACAGCTTGCAATGAACTTTGCTTGTTTAGCCACTTTTAGCCAGCCTTGCTGCAAGCAGGAAGGCAGAAGCAGCAGCAGCAGCTTCTTCTTTTCAGCACCCCACATGAAGAGAGATGCTGAATAGAGCCAATGCCATGGTGGCCAGCACTGCTGTGCAGTGCCAGCAGGGACCACATGGCCTACAGCCAGAGGCATGGTGAACAATTCCCTGACACAGAACCCAGACAAAATCAACTTTTCAGGGCTGCAAAATCTTATAAGAACTTCCAAATTGATAGAACTTGAGAATAAATGAACCTACAGACAACAATTTCCTCCTGAGTCAAAGAAAAAGAAAAGGTGAAGACGTGAGGAGAACAACATGGCAACACTAAGGTCGGTGAAAAGAGGGAGAGGGAGGAGGTGCTCTGGACATCGGAGCTGAGATTCTTATACAAAACCGTGGTGAGGACTGTAATACAACAAACTGTTTCCCTGTAATTCATGAAGTGCAAGGGGGGATGCAGAGATCCACTCGCAGCCCGTGAGAACAAGTGCTCTTGCTGGAGCGAGTAGATGCTGAAAAGCTGTAATCTAGTAAGAAACTCAAACAGAGAGAGAAGACAGAGAAAGAGGACCCTTGCTTCCAAACTAAAACAGCTCATCCTTAAAAAACTGCACCCCATGAACTAATGACTCACACAAAACAGTTGTGGGAAGACAGTTTGCTTGTGGGAAGGACTCACATTGCAGCAGGTCAGGCGAGACTGCTACTTGTGAAAGTTAAAACCACGCTGGAAAAGTTCGCAGAGAACTGTCTCCCGTGGGAAGGACCCCATGGCACAGCAGAAAAAAGAGAAACTTCTTTCCCTAAGTGAACTGAAGAGAGATTTTTAGAAGGGACAAACTGACTAAAGACCCCATGTTATGTCTCTCTGTGCTGTCAGTGGGAAAGAGGGAGGGACTGGGAAATAAAGGTGTTCTGAAGATTTAATTTAGTTCTCATTACTCTTTTGTTTGAATTGTTAAAAATAAATTTTCTTTATACTGTTTAAGTTTTGAACCTGTTTTGCCTTACAGCGCTTTTCCTCTAATCCTTGTCTCAACTCATGAAGCCTTCATTTTCTTTTCCCCTCCTCTGCTCATCTATAGCAGAAGAAAATGAGTGAACGATTTCTTGTGGGTACCTGGCACTTAGCCAGCATCAAAACCCAATACTTTTCCTACATCTTTGCCTGACAGCCCCATAATTTCAAAGTTATAATAATTTGGAGGGAAGGGGGTCATATTTTCCATTCCAAGGGAGGTTCCCTCCTTCCTTGGCAGACCTTTTAAACCAAGACAAGGTGGAACTTCCTGGGCATCAGTTTCTGTCCACAGCCTCTTGCTTGGCAACATGGAGCAGAGCCTGGTCCATGCTCTGAGCCCTCCCTGCAGACACTGACAGACATGGATGAGGTGCAAGGCTGAACAGCCCCAGCTCCCTCAGCCTTTACTAATAAGAGAGATGCTCCAGTCTCTTCATCATCTCCACAGCCTCCACTAGACCTGTTCCAGGACCTCCATGTCTCTCTTGTCCTCAGGAGCTCAGAACTGAACATGGGTCTCCAGATGTGCCTCACCGTGGCTGTGTAGAGGACAGGATCACTTCCCTCGACCTGCTGACAATGTTCTTCTCAATGGACCCCAGGACACCGTTGGCCTTCTTGGCCCTCAGGGCACTGCTGGCTCATGGACAGTTTTTTGTCCACCAGGATTCCCTTGTTATTCTCTGCAGAGCTGCTCTCCAGCAGGTCAGTCCCCAGCATGGGATGATTCCTCCCTAGGTGCAGGACACAGTATTTGCCCTTGTTGAATTTCAGAAGATTTCCCCTGTGCCCAACTCTCCAATATCACGAGCCGATAACATCTATCAAAAACATGGTAAGCTGTCCAAAACTAGGCCAAGAAACAAATTATGGGTGCAGTTCTGTCCCAAGTGGAGGCAAATATAATACATAGTTTTGAAAACCTAGTCTGTAACCACCCCTTACCAGCATCTAAAAAAGAAATACGTTGTTTGCTGTCCTGGGTAAAAAGAGAGTTTCCTGATGCAGTAATTGGAGATTTGTATTTATCATCTTTTTGGGAGAATATTAATTCTATTCTATACCATTACGCGAGTTTAAGAGATGAAACAGCTCAGAAATTAATACCACCAGCTAGAGTAATTTATGAAACGCTTCTAGAGCTGGAACCTCCTGCTTCTGACGAAGAGGAGATGTTTAAAACTCCCTCGGAGACTTCGCTGACACCCATAAAAGCAGCGGGAGAGTCTAAAACCCTGCTAGAAACCTTCCCACTCTCAGAGACAGGCGGAAAACGCGACGTTTGTGCAAAAGTCCCCGAGATTCTTAGCAAAAAGGATTATCCATTCCTGCACGCGCCGCAGGCGGCGGGGGGTCTGCAGCCATTCCGGAGGTGGAATGGGAATTTTTGCCGGACCTGAAATTAAAACTTTTGATCCGTCCAATGGAGGAGCATGATACGGCAATTTTAGAGTTCCCTTCACGTGCACATGCCCAGGGGGAAGAGGGGGGGGTCCCCAACCATCTCCCTGAGGATGGAGTCTGCCTTGGAGGGCATAGTTTCCATCTCACCCAAACCACCCGTTACAGCACAAGTCAGGGACAGATCTGTCCCTGATCTGATCCTGAACCCGGGATCCTCCCATCAGATGAACCATGCGTGCAGCCAGGGGCAGTCCTGGAGTTTCCATCTAGCCCTCCCGCTACCCCCACATGGCACGGATTCGTGGCCACTTCTGCATTTGAACTGCCCACTGAGGCGGTGGCGGTGGCGCCTGCTTCTGATGTCATCACTCCTGCTGCTGCCAATCCAGCTTTACTTCCGCGTTTGTGGAACCTCACTTCCACGCTTGCACGGTGCGGCATAACCCACCCGTCCTCAGATACCGCGGTTACCCCGGCAACACCACTCGCGACTCGAGCCGCTCCTAGCCCTGCCCCCAGGCCTAGCCAGGGCGTCAGCCACGCCCCTAGCTCCGGCCAAGCTGCGCCCCTGGTCCCTGGCCCCAGTGTTTCTACTACCAGCCCGGCCCCACCCCCGGTCCTGGCTGCTAGCCCTGCACATCTGCCAGACATGGACACCTCAGCTGCTACGCTGGCATGGCCAGTAGGCACAGCACCTCCAGCCAGAACTGCGATTCCATTGTCTACTACAGCTCCATCATACAAGCCTTCAGCAGCTACAGCTCCCACCAGCTCTGTGTCAACACAGCCCATGTCTGCACCACAGCCATAGCCAAGGGCGTACAGCCGAGGCATTTCAGCAACTACTGTGTCACCGTCGCATGTACCCCCTGTCATCCCTCTGACAGCACCACTCAGAGAATTATCACGATAATCACACAATGTTAAACCACATCTCCCACACAGTTTCAGCAACACAAAATCAATTTTATCTCCAGAAGAGAAAGAGGACTTTTTCAAATATATACTGACACCTCTTCCATCACAACAGGACGAACCACATATTATCCCTATTAAAAGTGAAGTCTCAGAGCGAGACATTCCACTTCATGCACATTGTTCTCGAACTTCTCAGGGACGTTCAGCTGATTTTAGGGGACTTTTTCATTCTCAAGTGCCTGTTCAGGACCCCAGTGGGGAGGATATGGTGACCATCACAGCTTCAGAAGGCATTCCTATATCTTTTCAAGCTTCATCTTATCTTTTTACAACGAGCAGTACAACTCCAACTTCTCATATGCCTCCTTCAAAGCTTCGAATTCCACAACAACCGGCATCTGATCCCTCATTTTTCCACCGTCGCTTTCAGCTTTCGGATGACTTTGTTAGTCATCTTTATTTCCGACTCAGAGAATGTGCAAGAGATTATCTACCTCAAGAGGTTGTTGCACTGGGTCCCCGGCCCTCACCCATCCTGCATGGTGGCAGTACCCTGTATCCAGATCCACTGTACCCTCTCCTCCTGTATCCAGATCAAAGCCACCTGCGATGGCAGGTTCAGCCACTCCTCGTTTATTACCTTACAGTGCACAACCACGAATACCGTCCCCTATTCCTCATCCAGGAGGGGGAGAAGAAGATAGAATGCATGGATTCTTCGGTGAAGAAGAACCTGCATCCCTGCAATCCACTCAAGCTTCAAGTCCACGAAATGCTGGTATGGACATGGTTTCACCTGACAGACATGTTTCAAGAGATATGTGTGCTACAACAGACTGGTCAAGTATTAGGAAAAAAAGACTCAAAGACAGAGATTTTAATATGGCCGAAACAGACAGTATTGTAATGACGGTTACGTATTCCAGACAAAATCAAAATCCTCCTGTATGGCAACCTATGGATCATCAAGTTATCAAAGATTTAATGGATGCAGTAAAGAATCATGGACTGGGAAGTCCATACTTCAAACAACTTTTGAGAGGCACATTTAACAATTATGATTTGGTACCTTTTGACTGTAGAAGTATTGCCTCGACAGTTTTTACAGATGCATAACTCCTGCTATGGGATGCAAGATGGAGAAGAGCACTTCGTGAGCTGGGAGAAAAATACGCAGGAGAACCACACGCAGCTCTCACATTAGAGCAATTGGCTGGTGATGAATCTCATGCTAGACCAGAAGATCAGGCAGTGGTTTTGCCTTGAAATGTGCTTATAGATATCAAAGAAGCAGCACAAAAAGCAATCTTACAAATTCCACCAACTGGAACCCCAGAAGGCGTTTACACAGAAATAAAGCAAGGTCTTGCTGAAACTTTTACCTCTTTTGTCGATAATCTAATGCAAGCCTTGGACAGACAAGTCAGTGATGAAGCAGCAAAACTCTATCTGCTACAAGGTCTTGCTTTTACAAATGCTAATGTAGAGTGCAAACATATAATCAGTGCTATACTTGGTCAACCAACCATAGCTGAAATGATAGAAGCATGCAGTAAGGTGGGCACACCTCAGCATGTTGCAGCAGTCCAAGCAAATGCTTTTGGAAAAGAACTTGGAAAACTTCTTAAAGAGTAAGTAGCAGCACTTCGTTCAGATCTGCAACGAAGTAACACCACAGAAGTGATGGCTGCAGAATTCGCTGGGAGACCATGCTTTAAATGCAGAAAATATGGACACATGAAAAAGCATTGTCCAGGACCTGAAAAAAATGTGAAAATGTCAGGCCTCTGTCCAAGATGTAGAAGAGGAAAGCATCACGCCAATCAATGTCGCGCCAGAACAGATGTGGATGGGAATCTTTTACCTCTTCCAAGAAACTTGAAAAGGAGCGTGGGACGCCAATGCACTACAACACAAGTGATGGCGACAGCTCAATCCATAATCCCACAGGGAACAGTTATCAGAGAAGGTCACTCAAACTCTGTTAGCCGGACCATGTGTAGATTCCCCAGTGACCCAGAATTGCTACCACCCGGGGCGCAATGCGAATTGGCAACTTCCAAATTAGAATGTTTTATGAATGAAAATCATGCAGTGATACCCACAGGGGTCACTGGACCATCTTGGAAGAGACAAGACTTTTTAATAGTAGGCAAGGAAAGATGTAGCATCATAGGGCTCATTGTTTTTCCATCAATTGTTTCAGCAGATCAAAATGAAGAGCTAACAGTTTTGGCTCAACCTTTACGTCCTCTACTGGTTATTCCAGAAAATACTCCAATAGCCAAAGATATTGCCTTACCATCTCATGCAACAGAACAGATCATGCCAGTGACCGATCAACAAGCTTCACTTGGCATTGAAGACGTGGACATTCATGCAAGTTGGATGAAGCAGATAGGCCGTGATCGACCTGTGCTCGTTTGCAGCTTAACATGTGGAGACCAGACAATCTCAATCAAGGGCATGTTGGACACTGGTGCAGATGTTACAGTCATCTTTTATCTCTTTTGGCCCAAAGAATGGTGTTTGAGGGCACCTCTGAACTTGCTTTCAGGTATTGGAGGAAATACCCTATGCCTGCAGAGTGAGCATGCAATCATTGTTTCAGGACCAGGAGGAAAGACAGCAATCATTCGTCCTTTCATTGTGCAGAAGCCCATCACAGTATGGGGAAGAGACACCTTGTCACAATGGGGAACAAAGATAGAAGTGGATTTTTAATAGGGGTCACTGCAGCACTCACCAACTTGAAATTAACCTGGAAAACAGACGAACCTGTATGGGTGGACCAGTGGCCCCTGGAAGAGAAGAAATTGAGTGCTCTCAAGAGTCTTGTTAAAGAACAATTGCAGAAAGGCCACATAAAACCAACCAATAGTCCCTGGAATTCTCCAGTATTCGTGATTTGCAAGAAAACCTCCGGTTCATGGAGATTGCTCCATGACCTCAGAAAAATTAATGAGGTCGCTGAAGAAATGGGACCACTTCAGCTTGGACTTCCATCTCTCTCGATGATTCCGAGAGATTGGCCACTTGTGATCATTTATCTCAAAGATTGTTTCTTCAACATCCCACTTCATCCAGAGAAAGCTCCTCGATTTGCATTTTCTGTCCCAAGTATCAACAGATAAGAACCTCTGCAAAGATATCACTGGGTTGTTCTTCCACAAGGTCCCAAAAATTCTCCAACCATTTGTCAATGGTTTGCGGCACGAGCCTTATCTCCAGTGCGAAAGAAACATCCACAAGTAATAATTATTCCTTATATGGATGATCTTATGATGATTCCTTATATGATGCTCATTGCAGCATCCACACAAGAGCTACAAGAAGCTCGCGACAGTGTGATTACAGAAGTCCAAAAAGCCGGATTGGAAATCTCCACTTCAAAAATTCAAGAAAATTCACCGTGGAGATATTTAGGATGGAGACTTACAGAGCAAGCAATAAGACCACAGAAGATACAAGTCAGAACTCAAGTTAAAAATCTGCGAGATCTACAACAGCTTTTGGGAGAGATCAACTGGATCAGACCAATCTTGGGAATCACAAATTATGAACTTGCACCACTTTTTAATCTCTTGAGGGAAACTGTAATATCAATTCGCCTAGAACCCTCTCACCTGAAGCTCAAGAAGCTCTTGAAAAGATTGCTGAAGCTCTTCAACAGAGACAAGCACATCGCTTTATACTGAGCCAACCGTTTTTCCTTGCAGTGTTAGGAGAAAATATGCAACTGTATGGTCTCATATTTCAATGGGACTCGTCGCAGCGAGATCCTTAATTAATATTAGAGTAGATTTTTCTGCCCTACAGATCCCCTAAAACAATTTTCACAACTTTAGAAATAGCAGCCCAAATTATAATCAGAGCTAGAGCAAGGTTACTAACAATTGTAGGCAAGGATTTAATGACAATCTATCTGCCTTTGAAAAAGAAATATTTTGATTGGGCAATGCAAAAATCAGATGATTTGCAGGTTGCATTGTTAGATTATTCAGGCGTTTGCTCAATTCATTTTCCAAGCCACAAACTGCTACAAGCAAAAATAAGCTTTAGAGAAAAACCCATGATAAGTGAAGTGCCATTAGACGCAATAATGTTATTTACTGATTGTTCAGGGAAAACAGATAGATCAGTAATAACATGGCAGAATGCAACTACAAAAGAATGGAAATCAGATATTCAGATAGTACAAGGCTCACCCCAGATTGTGGAATTAGCAGCAGTCGTTTGAGCATTTCATTTGTTTCAAGAACCATTCAATCTGATTACAGATTCAGCTTACGTAGCAAATATAATTAAAAGAATAGAAGGATCATTTTGGAAAGAATTCGATAATGAGAATCTGTATTCTTATCTTTTGTGTATGAAAAAATTATTAGATTAGAGAGTGCACAAATATTTTATTTCCCACATCATAGCACACTCTTCTCTTCCGGGATTTTTGGTAGAAGGAAATGCACAAGCAGACAAATTGACCATGGTCATTTCAAACACTTTGCCGAACATTTTTGAACAAGCAAAACTGAGTCATGCATTTTTTCATCAGAACGCACAAGCACTGATGCAGACATTTCGCATTTCTAAAGATCAAGCGAAGGCCATCATAAATGCTTGTCCGGACTGTCAGCTTGTTCAACCCCCTGTATCCACAGTCAATCCAAGAGGATTGCAGAGTCTGCAATTATGGCAGACAGATGTTACAAAATACCTATCGTTTGGGAGATTTAAAAATATTCATGCATCTGTGGACACCTTTTCAGATGCAGTCTTTGCTTCCCTACATGTAGGCAAAACAGCAAAACATGCATGTCGACATTTTTTGCAAGCATTTGCATCATTGGGTGCTCCCCAGGAAATTAAAACAGATAATGGTCCAGCTTACAGAGGACAAACCCTTGACGCATTTTTGAAAAATTGGGGTGTTCGTCACATATTTGGCATTCTTAATTCTTCTACTGGCCAAGCCATCATTGAAAGAACACATCATACCTTAAAATCCCTTTTGGATAAACAGAAAAGGGGCGAAGCAGAGGCTACGCCTCAGATGCGGTTGAACAAAGCTTTGTATGTTTTAAACTTCTTGAACAGCTCCTTTGCAGAACCTACTCCACCAATTATCAGGCATTTTTCAAATAGTACTCAGGCAAAATTGAGAGCAAATCCTTTAGTCTTGATCAAAGATTTAGAGACCGGAAAGATCAAGGGTCCATTTCAACTAATAACTTGGGGGAAAAGGGTATGCTTGTGTCTCAACAGGTGCAGGACTGAAGTGGATTCCAGCAAAAACTGTGAAACCTTATCAAGTCCAGAAACAAGCAGGAATCGACTCCAGGAACAAGGAGGCGAGCACACAGACGTGAATCAGTGTCAACACTACTGTCGATGCCACAGACATCAGTTGTCTTTCTGTGCAAGAACTGTAGATGGAGCCTTATGTAAAAAGTGGGAAAGTTAATGGTGTAAATTTTTGTTGTTGAGTGTGTTAGAAATTGTGTTACAGATCAGAGATTCCTGTGTGGGATAAAGCTGTTGAGAATGAAGCTCAATCAGGTATTACACTTGTGCCTTATCATCTCACTGATTGCCTTAAGCAATGCAGCTTTCTCAGTAAAACAACCAAAAGAAAATGTCTGGGAGACTTTGGCCAATGCATCAGGCTTAGATACCATCTGTCTAACTCATACAAGGCCAAAGAAGCCATTTTCAACATGTTTGGTCGGTCTACCAGCAGACAAATGGCCACCTTCCAAACATGCTAATCTAAAAATTTCACGATTTGGTTCAAATCCAGTGGAAAGCTGGGATGTTTGGACAAAATCCCTTCTGGAGGCTCCTTACAAACCTCAGGAATTGGAAATTCTTGGTTCAATAAAGATGGAGTTTCGTGTAGTATTCAGTTCTCCAGGGTTGAAACAAAATAAAGACAAGAGATGTCACTCCAAATTACAAAATATATAGAAATGCAACATCTTGGTGCAATTCAACAGTAAAGATGAGCACACCGTTCAACCAGGATCCATTACAATTGCCACGAGGGATGTTTCTCATTTGTGGGGAAAGAATTTGGCCTGCAATTCCCTCAAATGTCAAAGGCAGTCCATGCAGCTTTGGAAAGCTTTCTTTGCTAACGCCTAATGCAAAAATGATAAAAGAACATAACAGAAGGGAAAAAAGATTTGTTGAGCAATATAAATCTGATTGTAATGACAAATTTGCAGCTTGGAATTTTGGACAAAGGTTTTCTGCAGCTCTCCTTTTACCTGGTGCTGCTGCAGGAGGCAGCCTTAAGACAATTGGATCAATTAGGCTGTTGGCTAAGTAAGAACTCTCATGCTCGAGCTCCATGTGAGGATCGAATTCACGACCTTCAGATTATGAGACTGAACTGTGCCATAAACCAAATCCCTCCTGATGGGAGAGAATTTCCTAAAAGTCCTTGCAAGGCGTTTCAAAGATAAACCGAGATTTTCCTGGAGTTTCAGTGTTGCCGGATAGTTGTTTATTAAGTCTTATCAGAGGAACAGAGCCACTAGCGTGACCCAGGTACAGCATAGAGCACAGAAAGCAGGAGAGAAGTCTAACTATCAAGATTTACACGGCCTTTTAAAGATAATTTAACCAATAATTACTAAAAACGTATATTATTTTCACTTTCCTACCAATTATTCAGTAACACAGGCAGGAACTGCGGAATTCTCTATCCAATCATTCCAAACTACTTTTACTGCAGAACGTGGAGTAGTAGAAGAAGGAGAAGAAGGTTTAGAGAACAACAACAATTCTCCATTTTGATGCTTTTTACTCTTATCTATTTACTACAAAGAGAAGCCCAAAACCTCTAAAATTTTTCACCCTGTGACAATCTTACACAGTAGTCTATCACCTAAGTCACACCACTGTATTTTCTAGTTCTTGTCTGATCGTTGGTAATTTTTTCCAAGGTTGGAGGTTAAAACAGTGTTGTTCAGGGGGGTAAGAACCCTTAAAAACAGGCAGAGAAATATTCTTGGCACTCTGGGTTTCTGCATCCCCCCCCCTTTTTTTTCTTTTCCTTGTGTCAATCAGTGGAATTCCTATGGAATTTATGGTTCTTCCCATTGTTTCTTTCATCTCTCAGTATCCAGTTTCATTTATTAGCAGATCTACAGTTTGTTTGTAAAGACAAGTCCCTCATCCCCTTCATGGGTGTTTCATTGTTTCAACTGCAATGCTGCATTTTACTGTCCCTAAAACATGAGACATATTAATTATTCCTTTCCCTGGGCTGAAAAATGACCATTTATGTAACCAAAGCATTTTCCTGTGTCTGTCATTGCCTCAGAGCTGCAGTTCATTCTCTTAACCTAAGGTTTTCTAACTGGTTGTAGACCACAAATCTCCATCCTTCCAACAGAGGTGCATTTTTCTTTCACATTTTGCAATGTCTGAGGGTAAATCCGAGCCTTAATTAATGCACACTAGCCAGCACAAACAATGGAAAGAGACCACGGATCCTGGCCTGGCATGGGACTAGAGGTGAGTAATCCCATCAGTTTCAGCAGGGATGTCAGCACATGCAAACGATGGTCATAGTGTGCAGCCACTGCTCAGCCCCCAACATGGATCACATGGAAAAGACTCCACGGGATGCATAATATAATGCCAGCATAAGCATTTTCTGTGATGCCCTATTGAACTCATGTCAGGCTGAATTAGCTGAGATAGCTCAGGGATTCAGTAGTGTTGGAGGTTAGGCTTTTTCTTTTTTTCCCTTTCTCTCAGAGAATTTTCTTCCCATTTCTTCCATTCTGACCAGATGATGAATGGATGGTATTTAAGAGACAAAAAGACATGGCTGAGTGTCTTGGAATTCCATTGAAATGGTTCTAGGGGGGAGGGGGGAAGCAGTGTGGTTTCAGCAGTCTCTTAGCTGGAGGCAAGGGAGCCTTTGCCCACCTTGGAGGGCAGATGGTTGTGGTTTTGCTGCTGGACTCCTGCTGCCCAGAGGACTTGCTGCTACTGCTGAGTTTTCCTTCACTGTTTCTCCTTACCATTGGTGATCACAAGAGCAGCTATTGGACTGGAACCTTTTAACACCTGACCTTGCTGGGAAAGAGACATGCACTAGCTGCATTGGTGCTGCAGGGGAAGCCTGGGCCCCCATCTCCTCCCTCTCTGTGCAGAAAGCACCTCTCAGCTGCTTACGAGAACCCCAGCTGCTGCTGCCATTGCCAGGGAATCACATGGGACATGTGAGATCCAGAGGAAAACTGAAACACCCCCCACCCTCCACCTTCTCTCTCCTCCCAGGGCCACCATTACCCCCTGGGGATGCTCACAGCTTGCTTCAGCCACCCTCTGCCTCACCAGGAGCCAACAGCGCCCACTGCAGCCATGGTGGAGTCACTGCAGCCACCACCTTGCCAGGGCCAACAGTGCCATCTACTGTTTGTGATCGTAATTCCACCAAACAGGAAATTGCTTGACGGGTGAGGGTGAGAAAAAGGCTGTTATTGGGGTTTTGGCTTCTTGTTGTTGCTGTTATTGTTGTTTGTTTATATACTTTTTTTTTCCTAGTAAAGAACTGTTATTCCTTTTCCCGTGTCTTTGCCTGAAAGCCCCATAATTTCAAAGTTATAATAATTTGGAGGGAGGAGGTAATCTTTTCCATTCCAGGAAGGTTCCTGCCTTCCTTGGCAGACACCTGTCTTTTAAACCAGGACACATAGGAAAACACATGGGATGCTCATTGCCAGAGCTAGTGTGAGGGATGCATCCTTTCCAGAGACCACGGGGACAAACCATTCCTTATTTCTGCTTTCAGCACAGGCAGGGAAGATCATATATTCCCCCTTCACTATCCCTTCCCACACTCTTGCCGGACAGAGAGAAGACTTCTATTTTAACGTGAAAACTATGTGGCTCTGAGACGGCTGCCACAAGCCCCAGGCAAACATCCCTGCTGGGGTGGGCAGTCTCTGTGCCGCATGCTGGTCATGGAAAACATCCTTTTCATGATCCCTACTCTTCGTTAAGCTGAAACATGTAACAGGAATCTCTGTGGGGAAATGCCAATTTATCAAAGTGAGCTGCGAATTCCTTTTTGTCAGGATCTGTTCACTCTCGAACACGAACAGCACAGCCCAAGAAATGAGCAATGAACATGATATCTCTTTTATGTCTGTGTCTTGGTTTAAGACAATTTAAAAGGAGAACACTCTGGAATGAGCTGTCTTCCTTTATAGGTTCAACCAATACCTTTTCACCAATAAGGAACAAAGACAAGTAGATGTAAGTGAAAAAATCACAATTTACTAACAAACAGAACAGCCACAGGCAAAAAATAGCAGTAACTAACTGCTAAATACCAAACTACTACATCTCATTAACTCCTCAGGAACAAAGAGAGACCCAAAATGCTGGAAATGCCCTTTCTGAGATGGTGGCTCACCAGAGGGCTTGGAGGACAAAGGGAAGATGATGTCACATCTTCCCTTCCAAAACAGTGCCCCCCCAGATGACCATATATCCCCAGGAAAAAAGAGGCAAGATGGTGACAACCCCTACCAGGAAGGCAGGAGCCTACAGAGCAGTTCTAGAGGCAGATGAAAACTTGCTGGCTCCTGTGGGAGTCCACACCACTGCTGCTGCTTGAAGGATACAGATGAGCCTTGCCTGATCTGGGGCAAGGTGCATCAGGATGATGCCTTAGGTTTTAACTTTTATATTTTTCAAATCCTATACTGCCTAGTGTGTAACTCTGAAGTTTCTTGTAGCCTGTTAACTTTTGCTCTCTCATGCTAGGTAGACATAACAAAGCCTCTCCGGGCCTGCTCTTCAAGGACACCCAGACCGTCCTAGGCCCAAAAAGTATAAATCAAAAGCCTCTAAGAGGGGGGCAAGCTGAGGGGAAATTACATCATTAAACTGAAGCTTTAATTGGAGAATTAACCCTGATATGCAAATGAACCAAACCTATAAAAGTGTGAAGAACTTGTGACCTGTAGTCCATCTTGGGGTCCGTTTTGGCAGTAGCCTCTGGCTCCCCATGGTGTACTTTTGAAGGCCTTTCAAATAAATACCTACCTTTATTTCCTTACTCCTGTCTAGTCTCTGTTTTTAGGTGGCCTCTTAAGGCATCAAGGATGCCTGCCTGCAACAAACACCATGGCACAAAAGAAACATAAGTCACACCTGTAATTTGTGTTTAGAAAGCATCTCTGGTTCCAAGCACCGGGTCCACGGCTTCAGCCTCTCTCCATCACAGCAAAACTGTCACATATTGCATTGATTCAAATATATACCCTCCAAAGACACAGCCTCATGTTGCAGCAGGGGAAGTTTAGATTGGAAATTAGGAAAAATTACTTCCCTCAAAGAGTTGTTCAGCCCTGGCATAGGCTGCCCAGGGCAGGGGTGGAGTCACTATCCCTAAAGGGGTTTTAAAAGCCATGTAGATGCGGCACTTTGGGACATGGTTTAAGTGGTAGGCTTGGCAGTACTGAGTTAATGGTTGAACTCAATGATCTAAGAGGGCTTTTCCAACCTAAATGATTCCATGATTTTCAGCCTCCCATGGAAAAGCCATGTACATTAGGAGGAAACATACAAATCAAAATAGATCATGAACCAGGGAGAAGATTTCCCAAACCACTTTTTCTCCAATACAGGGAGAAAAGCCACTTTGAACTTGCAGCAGCCTGGGCTAAAAAGCAAAGGCATTCAAAGGGCAGGGAGGGCTGCCAGGGGACATAACAGGCAGGAGCATTTATATAATCTCCAAATGTCAGAGACCCTCTCTCTTTTCTCCTGCATTAACCTTTTACCTTTAAGCATCCTCTTCCCAGACACGACCCTTCACAAGAGCACTGGCCCTCTCTAGCAGGTCATTGCTTTGAGGGGCAGGGCTGTTCACAGCAATCAGCTCTTGCTCAAGAGTCAGGAAGTGCACAGCTGAGGAGGAGAACTGCCAAGAAAACATTTCAATAGTGTTTCTGTTTTGTGGGACTCACAGTTTGCATTTGTTCCCCTTTTCCCCTGTGTGAAAAAAAATGTGTTGCAATGACTCTCGGAGAAAGGGAATGACATGTGGGTCTCTGGCACCTTCCTGCTGAATTCTTTCTGTGAAAGAGCCTGACCCTTCCTGGGGGGGAGGTTCATGCCGATGGTGCATGTGATAGGAGGGGAACATCTGCACCAAGATGGCCTCCTTGCATGCAAGAACCACCCACAAAGTGTCTTTTCCCATCACCTTCCCCGAACACTGGCTCCCAAAGTCCATTTGGTGTCGTGGCTACTTGCAAGCGTCTATTCGTTATACAAGATTTGTCCCCACCACACATCTTAAAAACAACAACTACTTATTCCAGTCATAAAAATCAAGTCAAAGCACACTTGTAACATGATGATCTGATAACTGAAGGGTTACAAATGTTCAAAAGCCAGTGTTTAAACCCAGGCAAAATTCAGGATTAGTAATAATAAAATATCCATGACTTGCATGGAGTGGATGAAAGATGGTCAGTGCTGTGGTTATCATTTTGCCAGAGCTAAGCCTCCAGCTGCATGAAGTGATCCCTGGCTGCAAACCAAGCAGAGAAGCTGGGGGACAGCAGAGATACCAAGGCATCTCCAACCATATCAGGCATTTATTCGGACCTGAAACGAATGAAGAAATTCAACAGCTTACAACTTAGACAGGAATTTTCTCAAAAACAATGCCAAAAGAATTTCCCCCTGACATCTACTAGCTGCTCAAAACAGAGATAGTGTGGCAGGAGAAAACAAGCTGTGCTATAACCAAGAAGATTAATTGCAAATGCAATAATATCCAGGCCTTCTGATGAAATATTTTACAGTATATTGCCCTCAAGAGAATGGTTCTTTTTTACTGATTTATTTTAACCTCCACATTACACAGATATGTTATATATGTCTTCAGAGATGCCTTGGTGTTATTTGCCCCCTGACAGCAAATAATAAACTCCTTCTTGGCTATATATGTATATAACATTTCCAAGGAAACCCTTGACATGACTACGAAAATATCAAGGACAATTAAGACACATGGCACTCATACCCCTATGGGAATGCACTTGAGCTCTGCTCCAGGACTCAGCATGAGAAACTCTGGTTCAAATAGAGGAACAACAGCCTTAGAGGCAGTAATTATTAAAGGTCTCCTGGTTAAAGACCCTCTGGGGTCTCTCTATTATTTTAATAATGGTTCAGGTCAACTTTACTGCTTCCAGAGGAGCCTGGTACCACAAAGGTGGAAGGGCTCCTCTCAAGGGAAGGCAGTCAGGACATCTCAGCTGCCCATTTCTTTTCAGAGGGGAGAAAGGGGGTGTTGGTCAGACATCTTTGGGAGTCCAGGTGAACTTGATGTCTCTCTTGTAGCCCAAATTTTTAGTCTCACTGGATGGAGGGATATCATGGACAGAGGTTCCTGGGAGATGGATGTCAGCATGGGGCTCCTATGATTAAAACATGGTTAAGAGGATTCAGGCAATGTGGGGAGATTTCCAGCCATCTAATCTGCCAGCCCGGATGGCTTGCTTTGTCCCTGTCCCTATCCCTGTCCTCTGTAATCCGCCGTAATTAATAAGGCAGCCCTTTTCCTTCATTATGGTTGTATCAGCTTTGCTGCATTTCAGCAGTGCCCGCGACTTCAACCACAGAGTCTGGCTGAGCCCCCTCCCCTTGTCACACTCAAGAGAGAGGCCACTTGGAACAGGTGAAGTGAGAGAGGTGACCAGATCCTGCTAATTGCACATTAACAGACCCACAGCATCCATTGACATCAGAGGAAAGAGGCTGACTTCCCCTGGGCCCCAGAGCTGTGGCACACACGAGAGGGTGTCGGTAGAATGCCCAGCATGGCTCCCCAGCCGATGCTTTCTGTCACTGCTTTGTTACAAACAAAAAATCCATCCATCTTAACTCCACTGGTATTTGCAGGGTGCTGGTATCAGTGCTCCTGCCATTCAGGGTCCCACCACACCTCTGAAGGTTTCTCTACACCAGCTCACCATGAACCTGCTCTTCCTCTCCCTTGCAGTCTCCTCATCCCACCCATACAGCAAAACTCCTCTTTAAATACTTTGATAACCATCAGAGCACCTTAACATTAGGGTGTCACCCCATCTGACCCTGACTCCATAGCCGATTTCTCTTGTTGCTGTTACTCTTGGCACAACGGCACAGGAGTCCCACATTAGCCCTTTCTGCCACGGGATTGTGAAGTAGATCTTGGCAGACAAGTGGCTTTCAGCCAATTGAAGCCTGATTCTGAACATTCACCTTCTCCATTCAGCCCCTCAGGGGACCCAAACCCCACATGGAGGAAGAAATTAATTTCTAAAAATCCTAGCAAGTAAGAATCGCACCAGGAGTTCTGGATGCACCAGAGCAGCCTGTGCTACATCATGAGGACCTCAGTTGTTACAGTAGCAGCTTGCATTGAGGTCTCACCTAAATTCAAAAGACCTGTATCTTATCATGAGCAAGTCTGGAGAAAATGGACCAAAGCAAAGTCCTGGTGGCCCAGAGGAACTGTGTGACTACAAGGGAGGCAACAACACCTACAGTTATGTGTTTGTCTTCTTATCCATAAGGTCTCTTCAGCTTCTGGGCACAAGTCTGCTGGCTCTCTGTTCACATGTAGTAGACAGCCATGGGTGAAGATAAACCTTCTGAGAAAATCATAAAGGTGACCTTGTGACTCTAGGTTTAGACTATTTCAAAAACATTGAGCACTTGGAGCTTTTCATGCCCCAAAGAGAATAACACACTTACATGGGTGTTGCATAGCAGACACCAGGCCCCTTTACCAACACTACAAAGCTGAAGGGCAGCTTGCACAGACCTCTGATGCCTTTTTTTTTGCCTCCCTGTTTCCAAGCCCTGTGGAGCTGGAACAGATCCCTGTAAAACCACTCTGGTTGGAGAGTTGTTGTCAGGTCATTTTCAAAAGTTACAACACTTTGCAAATTGTTCTTGCTGAAGGTTGTACAATAACACTGCCATTACTCAAAAAACCCATCCAAGTATATTATGTTAGACATAGGTCAGATCTCTTCACCCACAACAATATCCCATGGAAAAAAAAAAAAAAAAAAGGAAGAAAATAAATTGTTCAACACGAGCTGGAGATGACAATGAAAAATTTACCCTTAATTATGTATATTTTTATGGAGAAAGGTTATCTATCCATCCATCATCACATACTAGTACAGGAAAGAGCCTGTGACTATTTAGATACGAGTATCTTGCATGTGTAGTTAAAGAGAAAAAATGCTCCTAGAGAGGCCATCTCTACTTCTGCCCTCCTCTCTCTGTAGATGCCCATCAGACACATTGCATAAATATGCTGAAGCTGGTCACCTAACCTATTTTAATCATCTATATTAGGATGTAATGAGTAGGAGTGTCTGTTCTCTCCAGAAACAATGTCTTGGTTTGAAAAACAGGTGTCTGCCAAGGAAGGCAGGAGTCTCCCTTGAAATGAAAAAGAAAATGCAACCCCCTTCCCTCCTAATTATTATAATTTTGAAATTAAGGGGCTTTCAGGCAAAGGTATGAGGAATAGGAATAACAGTTCTTTACTATTTCTTATATATATATATATATATACACATGTATGTATGATAAGGCAAACAAACAACAATAACTATGGCAGTAACAGCAAACAGAACCACAAACCCAGTGCCAGCCTCTCTCGGCTGTCAGGCCCTTTCCCCCTGGGTGCAGTTCCTCTTGCAGCCGGCAGGGGCGCTGGTGGCTCCCGGTGAGCAGGGCAGGTGCGATGGCTCCTCTGTGGCTGCCGGGGGCGCTGTAGCGTGAGCTCGGGGAGCATGTGGCAATGGCGGCCTGGGATCCCAGGGAAGAGATGGAACAAAAGGCTTCACAAACCCCCTGGGCAGCCAATCCTGGTGTCCGGCTGGACTCTCCAGAACAGCAGGCTGGAACAGCAGGGACAAGCACAAATCCCGGGTGGCAGACGAGATGGGTCAAACTCCAGAGCTGCTGTGGGAAACCCTGGGAGGTCTTGGCAGGCAGGACATGCGGGAGCTACAGAGTAGTGAAGGCTCAAACACAGTGGTGGGGGCAGGGAAAGGCGGGTTTGGGAATCCCAGGGTTTCTCTGGTAGAAAGAAGGCAGCTGAAAGCAGAAAGCCTGCAGTGCTGACAAGATGGCAGCAGCCTTTCTCTCCTTCTGAACACAGAGCACACACCGCCCACACATCCAGGTGAAAGAGAGTAGCCTGTTGGACCACACCCTCAATGGCTAGGTCCTTTGTCCTCCCTAAGTACCCAGCAATTTGTCTCCCTGGCAACATATATGGGAGAAATTCCTCAAGAGGGAAAAAAACAGAAGGGGAACTCCCAAAACCCCAACAAACGATAAAGGGAGTCTCAAGCAATTAGTCCAGATGTAAAAAGCTCCATTACATGAGACCAATCCCATTTATACATCTTGTTTTCTCCATCTCTAAAGCAGAGATAATAAACCTGCCTTTGTGTCAAAAGCAGCTGAAGATCCTTGAGGGGAAAGGTAGCCATGATATTGGGACGTTATTAATGAAAAAAACACAATAAGGTTAACAACAAGGTCAGTAATGAGTTCATATAGAAAACTTGCAGTGGAATTGCAAAAAGCCAAGGTTGCCCTCAATTTGGAAAATCAAAGAATCATAGAATGATTTGGGTTGGAAGGGACCTTTAAAGGTCATCTAGTGCAACACCCTTGCAATGAGCAGGGACACCTTCAACTAGATCATGTCTGTAGTCTCCCCATAGCTCAAACTGGATTCTTCAGAAAGCATTGTTTTTCTTTCAGCAAATTTCAAGGGACACATTTAAGAAGAAAGGTGTTTTTTCCTAAGAGTCACCCAGTCAATATTTCACAACAGTTGTGTGACTACACTCACTGCAATTACCATATTTTTCTGCATTTTGGCAAGTTGAAGGCAATGAATACCACAAACCATACAAAAATTAGAGTGTTTCTCTTTTTAAATTCCATTTTGACAATTTTTTTCCCATTTATGTTCTCCCTTGCACCTCTGCTTGGACTCCTCAGCAACAATGAAATCCCTCACAGTGGAAGAGCAGCAGAGCCACCCCCAGAGTGGTTGTTTCTCCTGGGGCTCTTACACAGAGGACACTGCTTCCTGTCCAGCCCATGGGAAGTAGCTGGTGCTTCAAGTCCACACCAAACCAAGACCTCCTGTTCCTGGGCTTGCAGCATAAGCACAAGGCTCTGGAAGGTGGCTGGGACAGGAAAAGCTGGGACCTGAGGCCTTGAACAGCTGGGAAAAGATCCAGCCCTTGGAAAACTACCAAGTTTGGCTGCAGAGGATGGAAGGTGTAAGAAGGAGCCAGGGTCTGGACATGTCCCCACATGTGCTTCAACCTCTGGGTTGGAGCTAGGACATCTGAAAATACATACCTGTAAGTGCATGTGCCCTGTAACAGGGTAAGACATCCCTTCCTATGCCATTCCCTGAAGGACTCACCAATGAGCAGGGCATAGGCAGCCTCCATGGAACAACAGTGGTTGGGATGTTCCTGAAGATACCATGAGACCCCACAAAACTCATGATAATTGCAATAGACTTATTCTGTCATTAGGGCAGGGAAACACCAGTGCTTAGAAATATGTCTGCTTTGCGTCCACACTTTGCATCAGTTCCTGCCCACTTTCAGTGTGTCAAAGTCTCCACAAGGGGCTCTGCAAACCTGCAGCCTTGGATCGAGTGAAGTTTTGCCACCTCTCTGGGTCAGGTCAGAATCACACCCCAGGTCTTCAGAGGAGTTTCTAAATTTTCACGAAGTTCCACAGCATTAATTTCCTCTCAATCAGTTTTTCCCTCTTCGCTGATTAGTCCTTTCTGCCTTTAATATATTTCCAGGCTCTGCAGCCTCATAAAACTTCATGGGGGAACTTTTCTGCTTGGTTGGTGTGAGCAGGAAATTACTATCATTTTTCACTTCTTCAGCCCGAGAAGGTGTTTACTGAGCCTGTCATCAGAGGGCAGTTGCATGTTGGCCCTTCCAGCGCCATCCCCAGAGAGGTGTCAGCACCAGCAGCCAATGCAGGAAAGAATCCAAGCTCTTTATTTTGTCTGGCCTAGGAAGGAAATCTGGGCATTTCAGCAACACAACATCTCCAGACAATCCCTCATCAGCATCTCAGCAGGGTAGTGAAGGCTGGAGAAAAACTTCCTGGCCTCCACCAAAGGTTAGCAGCAACCCAAATGCTCGTGTTTATGGACATAACACACCCTGCCCCACTACAGCTGATTGAGTATGAGCACCCACATCCCTGGAATACCTCCATGCTTTGACACCTCTCTGATGGTGCCCCTGAGAAGGACTCCTGAAGACACCTCTGTGTGGGAAGACTTAACAGACAGGAACTTTGTGGCAGAGCACAAATACAAGTGAAGGACTTGCAAATGTCCACCAGGCTTTGTCTTCTTCCTTCATTTTGATTAAGAGCTGGCTGGAAATGAACCCAGGTGTGCCCAGGTGGGCAAGAAGGCCGAGGGCACCTGGCCTGTACCAGCAATAGTGTGGCAGCAGGACCACAGCAGTGACCTGTTCCAGGCACTGCTGAGGCACCTCCAGTCCTGCGGGCAGTTCTGGGCCTCTCCCAACAAGAAGGACAGCGAGGGGCTGAAGTATGTCCAGAGAAGGGGACGGAGCTGGGGAAGAGGCTGCAGCACCAAGAGTGGCTGAGGGAGCTGGTGAGGCTCGGGCTGGAGAAAAGGAGGCTCACTCTTCACAACTCCCTGATGGGAGGGTATAGCCAGGTGGAGGTCAGGCTCTTCTCCCAGGGAACAAGGGACAGAACAAGAGAAAACAGCCTCAAGTTGTGCCAAGAGAGGTTTAGGATGGATATTGGGAAAACTCCTTCCCTGAAAAGATGGTCCAGCCCTGGCAAAAGCTGCCTGGGGCAGTGGTAGAGTCCTCATCCCTGGATGTGGCATTTGGGGACATAGGTTAATGGTGACCTTGGTAGTTCGTTGGGGATTAGTTGGACTCAATGATCTTAGAGGGCTTTTACAATCTTAATAATTCTATGATTCACCAATTAAGAGGAATAATGAAAAGCAAAAGACCAACGTTTGGTGAAGAGCTTCCTCCTCCTCTTGCTAAGTGCATAGTTTTTGGGGCTTGTGGGTGGAAAGACAGGGGTTGGAAGATGCAGTTCTTAGGAAAAGCTGCAGCATGTGTTGAACAGCTGGGAAAAGGTCTGTTCTCCTTGGCTGTACAGTAGTTCCTCATGGGACATTCCTTTGTATTTTATTCAGGAAAGCCTTCAAGCCTCTACCTGATGAACTGCACCCTTTCTGTGTGGCAGAAAGAGTTTGCAAAGCTCAGTTATTCACACTAGTTGATGGGGGCAGAGTCTTGTCTGTCCTTGCCTGCAGAGCTGTGGTCTAAGGTTTAGACCCCATCCCTGGTGTTGCATGGGATTGTTCAATTCAAGATGTAAAAACTCACATGTGCCCTGGTTGAATTCGGTAAAGTTCCTGTCAGCCCACTAATACCATCCCTGCCTGGCTCTGTGGGGTCCCGCATGCACCCACAGAAGCACAGGACGGAAGAGGGACCGCACGCGGGCGAAAAGCCCGCCACAGCTTCCACGTGGCGTTCACCATTTTGTTTGAGGGGAATGGAGGCAGGAGAATTAAAAATAAAGGCAGCAGCTGGGTTTGCGGTACCGATTCTGCTGCCACTGTGATCTTGGAGCAAATTTAAAGTGGAAGAAACCGGGGAAATGGGTACA
Source organism: Corvus moneduloides (assembly GCF_009650955.1). Classification (NCBI taxonomy): domain Eukaryota; kingdom Metazoa; phylum Chordata; class Aves; order Passeriformes; family Corvidae; genus Corvus; species Corvus moneduloides. The sequence continues at coordinate 16,696,027 of NC_045477.1, read as the reverse complement.
GGGAAGAGGTTTGGGGTAGGACCTGGGGTGGCCTGGCCAGCACAACCATAGACAGGGAACAAAGGAGATCAGGAGAGGGCAGGCAGACAGTAGTGGACCTGTGCACTCTGGCAGAATCTTATCTCCTGGTTTCCCTTGAAGCAGGGCAGAGGGATCAGGGATGCAGGGAGAGGAAAGTGGTAAAGGGTTTTTTAAACTGGGGTTAACATTTCCCAACTGTTTTACTATCAATAGCTTTTGCTAGCTTGTAAAGCAAATAACCTTTTCCAGACATAAACAACCATAGCACAAAGTGTTTTAAATACTCAACTAACCACTGCTGAAACAACCATTAAACAAAATGTTTTAAATCTTCCTTTGTATAATGAAAATTCTCATGAACAAGGACTCTTAGAACTGGGAGAAAGGCTTCTCACAGGAGATGAGAAAACTCTGCCCCCATCTCCCTTTCTTCCCAACCCTCAAGATAAAAGGAAATTAACAAAAGAGGACACAAAAGTGACCCATATTACCTTAGAGGGTCAAATAAAAGTCTCGAGGGTGGTCCACCCACTTTAGACCAGTCTTCTCTTTCCCCAGAAGGTTGTTGGTTTCCCTTCCGAGACCCCTGATAGAACTCAGAGGTTTCTTCGGGGGAAATGGCTGCTCAAGAGGCAACTTGATTCCAGCGGCGAAGCTGTGCTGAAGTCGCTCTCAGAGACGGTCCAAGGCCATCCACATTCAGGCGCCATTTAATACCATCCCTGCCCGGCTCCATGGGTTCCCACGTGCACCCACAGATGCACGGGTGGGTTCAGTATTACAGTCAGTAGCAAAGAGTCAAGAAGGGCATTTGCATGCGTTCCGACAGGAGCATTTATTGCTTCTACGCTGTCCAAGGTTGCAGAGGCAAATACGAACACGATCCCGAATCTCACAGTTTTATCCAGGGGTGGGGAAAAGGCAAGACAAGGGAACGGGGACCAATGGAGAAGCTCTGGGGGAGTGACGAGGAGTAGAGGCTAACGGCCAACAGGGGAATCCAAACTGGGACAGATTAACATAACAGAACAAGCATCCCAGGAGAAGCCCCTTTGGCCACCCCAACACAAAGTGGCTCCTGTGGTACTAGGGACCCGTCTTACTGAGAACTCTCTGTCCCATGTAATGTATGTTCACCAGCCACCACATCCCATTTCTCAGGCCTGCCCAGGGCCCTCTTCTGAGTACCAGCCTTGATCTCCAGTCCATTGGCCACTTCCCTACCTAAGTCTACTGCCATCCACAAGCTTTCTGCAAGCAAACTTCATCCAGGTGATCAATGAAGACACTCACTAATGCCAGCATTGATTACTGGGGAATACCACTAGTTACTGGCTAGTTAGACTTTGCACCACTTACCATAACCATCTGGGATGTTTACACCAGAACTAGTTACTTGTGGCTCACATCGTTGTGGTGAGAACCAGAATCGCAAAATAATTGAGGTTGGACGGACCTCTGGAAGTTGCAGTCCAACCTCTGGTCACCGTGAGATCACAGCTCTTTCAAATCAGGTTGCTCAACCCTAACTTTATTCTGCAAGTTCACTGCCTTACTCTGACACAAAATGCTGCATCTCTCCCTGCTTTAATTCAGAGAGCAAACTGTGATCTCCATAGCAAAGTGCGGTAGATCACCCCACACCTCCCAGCCCAGAGCTGTGAAGGCAGGGAAAGACAAACCAGGTGCTCTGTAGCTAAATCTGCTGTTCAATCAGGTTGCTCCAGTGTTCCTGGGTTGCGCAGTAATGTTATCCTCTTTCATATCTAAATTCTTCCCATGTGCACATGCACAGCTGTAACAATAAAGCGCAAAGGCTGCAGGTGCTCCATGCATTATTTTAATGGTCTAATGACCTCTGCAGCCTGACAGATTGATATTCCAGGAGATGTGAGGATTTCTGATATTTAAACAAAATAGGAGAACAATCCTAGGGCTGTTCCAGTGCCTGAATTCAAGGGCAGCCTCCAAACACTGAGCCAGGGCTGCAAAAACTCTCATTCAGCAAGACACTTGAAAAGGATTTCATAAAGGAACTGAAATACGGAGAACATCTTTCTCCTCACTAATTTACGGATTCATCATTTCCTCAGTCATCTACATCTTCTTTGACATTTAGACTTCAAGCTCTTTGGGGCAGAGGTTACTTTTACTCTGTTCATATATGCGGAAGTTGCCAAAAAACAAACTTGATATAACCTTTCCATTTGAAGAAAGACATCCTAGAATCACAGAATGATTTGGTGGAAGGGACCTTAGAGCTCATCTTGCTCCAACACCCCTGCTATGGTGTTGGAAGTAAGGATTTTTCCCTTTTTTTTCCCTTTCTCTCAGGGAATTTTCTCCCATTTGTTGCCTAAGAGATGATAATGAGGATACTTAAGAAAGACAAAAGAAGTGGCCAAGATGGGGGAAAGGGGTGCAGCTGGCTGTACTCTCTTAGATGGGGGGCTTTCTCTTGGGAAAGGCAGAGATATCGAGGCTTCTTGCTCTCTCTTGCTCTTGGGACCGGTCAGGCTGATGCCACTGCGGGGGAGAATTCACTGCCACCACAGAGTTCAGCCCTTTACTGCTTCTCCTATTGTGGGTGAGCCTTTGCTGGTAAGAGCGGCCATTGTACTGGGACCTTTTCAACATCCGACCTCACTGGGAAGGACCCTCACCATCTGCTTGGGTGCCCCAGCGGAAAACCCGGGACCCTGACCCCCTCCCCACTCCAGAGGGAGCATCTCCCACTGCTTGTGGCAGCTGCCTGCAGCAGCCCATCTGCCATCGCCCAGCCCCGATGTTTCCTGTTGCTGCTTTGGGCTTTTTGCTACACTTTAACCTGACACCCTGGGCCCACCTCCACCTGGACATCCTGTAGTTTCTGGCACAGCTCAGGAGTCTTCACTACACTTTGTTTTCCACCCCAGATGTGCCCGCCTCTGCTATTCCAGACTGCTGCTCCGAGGTTTCCTGCTGCAGTCCATTCTGCTTCCCGAGTAGCCCTGAGACCAGCTGCCCCCCATGAGTTTGGAAAGGGAGCCCCTTCTCTCTCTTTCTCCTGCCGCCCTTAACCATGTGGAGAGAGGTGGCCAATCTCACTCCACAGCGCCCCCTGCAGGCGCGGGGAACCATCGCACCAGCCCTGCCCGGCCGGGAGCCACCAGCGCCCCTGCCGGCTGTGAGGGGAACTGCACCGAAGGGGAAAGGGCCTGACAGCTGAGAGAGGCTGGCACTGGGTTCCTGGTTCTGTTGGTTGTTGCTGCTGGTGGTGCTGTTTGTTTGCCTTGTTATAGATATACCTATATATATATTCTAGTAAGGAACTGTTATTTCTTTTCCCATTTCTTTACCTGAAAGCTGTGTAATTTCAAAGTTATAATAATTTGGAGAGAAAGGGGTCACATTTTCCATTCCAAGGGAGATTCCCACCATCCTTGGCAAACACCTGTCTTCAAACCAAGACACATGGGCAGGGACACCTTCTACTAAATCAGGTTACTCAGAGTTCCATCCAGGAGCACTCCTTCAGATATATCTGTGTGAAGAAAAGCAGAGGAACCAGAGGATGGTGTCTCCTAGGTTAGTTGAGTGGATGTGGCTCAGCTCAGACCTCTCTGTTCAGGAAGTCCCCTCTTCTTGGGGTTCTGACCTCAGAGGGACTCAAGCACTGTACAACACACTCAGCCTGTACAAACTTACGGAAATTTCCAGAAAGTCATTGCAAATCACCCATGTTTCACCATAGAGGGCCATGCTGCAGACTGTAAATCCCTGACCTAAACCCTTCAGACATGTTTGGCTTCAAAAAAATCTGAAGCTGATCCTGCTTCCCTGCCTGGTTTGAGGAAAGCAATGTGGCATCTCTCTTTCCCCATCACCACCAGCAACAAACAGACCAGTTTCTGGGAGGACTTGGATGGTTGTAAGGAATAACACCCAACCATTGTGCAATTAACGTAAGAATTAGAACCCACAACCCAACAAAATTACCTCGTCTCCTGTAATTTGTGCAGGATGCTTCAGTCTCTGGCTTTCCAGGAGTCTTCCAGCTTTCTCACCTGTACTTCAGCACTTGCAGGAAGGTTTGATGTGCACAACCCAACAACTATGAAGACACTGGCATGGGTTGCCCGGAGAAGCTGGGGCTGCCCCATCCCTGGAAGTGTTCCAGGCCAGGTTGGATGGGGCTTGGAGCAACCAGGTCTGGCAGAAGGTTGGAACTAGATGAGCTTTAAGGTCCCTTCCAACCCAAACCCTTCTGCAGTTCTATGATTCTAAGCATTTCCAAGTGTTTCTAGCTCTCCTATCCTTCAGAATAAGAAAACAAAGGCATCACTGATGAAAAAAACTTGAAAACTATCAGACTTTGTCTCCTGATTTCTACCCATGCATTGCCTGCCTCAGGATTTGTAGGCTAGTTTGGGGGAGCCATCTGAGTTGTGAAGTAACAGTGTGATCCTGAAGAAAGAAGGAAAACTAATCTTCTAGGAAAAATGCAACCTGTAGGTCTGGCTAAGGAGGAAGCTTTGTAGAAATGGCTCCACATGTGCTGCTCCTCACAAGTTGTTTCTATTGCTGATGGGGAAAACTAAAGCTTATACAGCAAGACATCCTATTCCAAGATGTACCAAAGAATGGGACCCTATGCTCACTTCTCTTCCTTGAATCTAACTGGAGCTCAAAACAATCATTTAAACTGCACTTCAAACATCTCTGCTCTTTCCCTTCAGCCTTCATATCCTCACCCGACCTCAGGAGATCACTGCTGGGATACTCATCTCACACAGCTCATGGCAAAAGGTAGATCGGTTGCTCAACATCCCAAACACTGCTAGAAGAGAACTCTTAGAGCAAATCCCCACACCCAAGCCCTAGAGTTTGTCCATGCAACTACTACCCTGCTAAGTGGGTGTTGCAACTCCCATCTTCTCAGGAGAGAAGCTCACAAGGACAGAGGATCACTCTGCATGACTTTGGTGACTTTGGCAGCTAATAATTTCCAGATGTTAAACTACCCTTCTCAAGCACCACTCCTATCTGTCTTCCCAGCTTGCTCCCATGCTGCTGAGAATGGGGGACAAGCACCACTCATGCCTTCCCTCATTTGGAAACCAGCCCTGAGAGCAGCTCAGCACCAAGGACCCATGATGCTTTATAGACTTCTTGATACCAGCCAGGCCATGCCCTGGGAAAAACTCAGTGCCGGCTCCTTGTAAATCCAGACAGGCACCTTTTTGACTCTTGTGCTAGAATTTCCTGGCAGGCAAGGAGATGGGGGCAGCCAGGAAAGGAAAGTTTCAAAGTATTAACCCCAAAGCATCCTCAGCCTCAAAAAAGTGTCAAAGAAGAAGCATGTGGTTGACCTGAACTATTTGTAAACTGAGACTCACTGGAAACATTATGAAACTGAACCAAATTCCTGTTTCTAACCCATCCCTCTCCCCACAGCCTGTCACCTGAGCAGTGTGTCATCAGCCAGCATCCTTGGCACTGACTTCCCCAGGATCAGGGTCTAAGCTGTTGCTAAGTGCACAAACTGCACCCCTCAGATGAAAAGTAGGTCCTGGATTCCCAAAACTGCCTGAAAGGTGGTCCTCAGGGACATGAAGGTGTTAGTGTATGGTAGACACAAAGAGAAAGCTTGGCTGATCCTGTTCTTCCCTGCAAAGGGCTCCAAGTATTTTGCCAAGGAGCATCATGGGGTGGACATTTACCCTCATGTTTTCACCTCTACAGCAAAAGTGAAGGCAGCCACTGAAAGCAATGTGCTGATTGCATGGGAGGGATGCTCCCCAGAACCAGAAACCCTGGAAGGCTGGAGCTAACCTCAACAGCTGGATTTCCACCTAGGCTGAGATGTGCAGGAGAGGGAGGAACCCAGCACTCAGATCACTGCCACCCTTTGGAACACCAGATCTCCCAGTTCAGCTCAACTTCTCCTCAGAGATGAGCAGCAGCTCCTTGGGCAGCAAGTGCCACTCAGGAGAAACCTTCACAGCCTCACTTCAGATGAGTACAGAGGGTTCTGAACCATCCCTGCTTCAGCAAAAGTGATAGCTGTAATAGCAACTGGACATCACACCAAGTCATGGGGACCAGGAATCCCATGCTCCCTTCCTGGCAGTGGCAGCCTCTTTCTCTCACTAAGTTGGAGAAGAAGGAAGGACACAGAGGCAGGGAGAAGGAACCATTTGGGAATGTATGAGTCCTAGAAATGTGAAATTTTAAGACCTAGATCTATTCTGAGTCACCAGAAACAGTCTGAACCAGCAAGGTCTATGACTTCAGGTTGAGCAGGTTTCTGTCCCTTCCTTTAGGGCATTTTCAGAGATCAAACTTTGCAGGACTTTCTCACCTATGGATTCATTCCTTGCAAACCCCCACAGCAGCCTCTGCTCTCCAAATCCTAGGGAAAGTTGACATGTGGCCACCAGGAAGAGGCCCATCCCCTTCTAGATGACCAGGCAGCTCCTGGAGGAGTGAGGCTCAGCTCAGCTGCTGTTTTTAGACACTCCTGCCACAAAAACATGAGCCTGTAGGAAAAGCACTTGTGTAATTTGTTACAAAAAAAAGCTACCAAGAGCAGCAGGCAGGAGCACGCAGCAAGGAATTGTTTCCAGGTCTGGTGGTTAAGAGCTGATCGCATGGCTGATACTCCATACAGGTCCCATGCTGCAGAAGGATGTTACCAGGTTTGTTCTTGTGCTGCTCCTGCAAATGATAATCCTACTTTTAACACATGTTCTCATGGGAGCCATACAGGATGCTACACTTCCAGTGACTAGCAAATTACTTGGGTTTAAGACCACCGAGAGAGGAAAGAGCAGGAACTTTTTCCCAATTTTTAAAATTGAATTCTTTGGGAATTAAGGATACATATGACTTGGATGAACAAAAACATGGAGCTGGAAAGGAATTCAGGAGCCTGAGTAGACCACCCTCAGTTGCTGAGACAGGACGGGACATCTCTCAGGGTGTCTACAGCTTGGAGTCTGCTGGACTGGAGAACAGCTTTTGTGGAAAGAATATGGGACAATGAACAGAAACCATGTTGTGGGTGGTGGTGGCAGGAGTGGAGCCAGTAGGACAAGGGAAGTAATTCCTTCTCTCCATTTGGCGCTTGCCAAATGGGGCACTAGGCCCAGTTTGGGCTCTGCAGTACCAGGTAAATGGTGAGAGAACACAGCGAAGCCATCAAGCTGGTTGGAACTGGAGCCCAGGGCACACAAAGAGAGGCTCAGGCAAAGACAGACTTCATTACTGTCTGCAGCTCTGGGATGGTGTAGAGAAGAGAGAGGGACAAGCTCTCATGGGAGATGCTCAGTGATAGGAAAAGAGTCAACAACCCAAGTTAGAAGATAAGAAAATCCAATTAGGAAGCCTTTTCCCCATGAAGGTGGTCAAATAGTGGAACAGGGGTCTGGGTTAGGGAATCTCCACCTTTGGAGATACCTGAAACTCTCCTGACAAAAACCCTGGGTAACCTCAGACCAAACCTCAAAGCTAGTCCTTCCAGTCTTGTTTACTCTGATTCTATCATCATATATGTCAGGAATGATTCCCCTTGTGGATGGGAAGGTGTAGATACAAAAATGCTGCTAGCAAGGATTTTCTTGCTATTTTCTAAGCGCGTGAGAGACTTTTCTCGTTCACAGAAGAGGTAGCAGAGTTATGTAAACAACCAAACACCTGCAGCCTTGAAAAGTCTTGTTTATGGTATAGTAGGAAAATATTTTGACAATGGATGTTTTAGGATTTTAGCCAATCACCCCCAAGGGGTGGCTGATTGTTGTCCAATTAGACTATGAAGAAAAAAGTCTATAGAAGAGTTTGTAAAATAATTAAATAAATCAATCTTGCTGCACAATTCCTGCCTGCTGAATCTTCTCTCCTCCTCCCTATGGCTGCAGGACACGGTAATATACCCTAGGGTTGCCATAAGAGGGAGGCCCTGGCACAGGTTGCCCACAGAAGCTGTGGCTGCCCCATCCCTGGAAGTGTTCTAGGCCAGGTTGGACAGGACTTGAAACAACCTGGTCTAGTGGAAGGTGTCTCTGCCTATGGCATGGGGGTAGAATGAGATAAGCTTTAAGGTCCCTTCCAACCCAAACCATTCTATGATTCCATGTCTTTGTTCTCACACTCTCCAGTAGCAGGGATTACAGTCTCTTTGGATCATCTCCTCTAATATTCCCTACTCCTACAGTTCCGATTTTTTCCTAAAATACCCCAACTGCACACTTTCTGTGTGGCCATGCATTTCTTCTCATCACGTGGTGGATGTGTAGAAATGAGACCTTTCCTGTTCTCTTTCCATCTTATTAATGTTTTGCAGGAGATGCATCTCTTTTTTTATAGCAGTACCTCTGACTCTGGCATCACCTGTGCTGGGGAACCTCTCAGCTCCTCTCCCACCCCTCAACCCCACACAGAGCCACTTCATATTTCCCCTTTGGGACACAGCAGTGACTGTTTTACCTTCATCTTATTAGAAAACTAGCTTCAAATTCCAGCTGAGATCCATTGGATGAAGAGAGCTGTATCTGTTTTTATAAGGTATCAGCTCCATCAAGGGGAGAAGGTGGAAGCAGAAGAGTTGCTGTCCATGTTCTAGATGGGCACAGACCAGTCCCAGGCCAAATTCACACCTCATGACAACAGCTTATTAACCAGCAGGTCAAGAGCTAAAGTAGTAACCCCACTGTGTTGCAACCTTCATTAGACATGGAAAGATTGGGAGATAACATCCCACTCCTGGAGGTAATTGGGATATCTCAAGTCTTATCTGCTTGTGGCATTTATCAGGGTGATCCCACAGTGATTGGGTAAGATGCTGTGCAGATTTTTCTCATGCTCTTTAGAAAGTGGAACAAGATTAAACAGTTTAATGTTCCAAAAACACGCTCAAGAAATGTGCTTAGCCATAGGACTGTGGATTCATCTGCTGCAATTTAATGAACTCCCCTTGAGAGCAGCACCAAAACCCTGTTCAGGAGCTATGCAGGGCAGGGGCCTCCGCCTCCAATCTCAGGCAGGAAGGGGTAGGATAGGACAAGGAGGGATAAGGCACCACTGCAGTGGGCTGAAAATACCATTGGCTCCAAAAACATTTTAGCATAACTTGCAAACTTGAATTTTATCTGTAAACGTTTTCAGCCTGATACCACTGGGAATCCTGATTTTTCTGAGACTTACCAACCGGAAATCCCTGAGCTGGAAGGTTTAGCTGTAATGAACTTATTGTATATTCAAGCGCTGAACGTCAATTTGGATTACAATGTCAAAAATGAGCACTGAGAGAATGCAGCTGGACCCTGGGGTCACCTGTCAGGAACTCCAGAGTGAAACTGGCCAGATATAGACCAGCACAGCCTTGATTTATATTTTTCCCTGTGCAAGTATAACAGCTAAGACTGAACAAACTTACTACGTCTTGGAGATGAGCCCCCTCATCCTCTCCCCAGCACCTTTCCTACTTTGCACAGGATTTCCTTGGCTGGGGAGGTTTCATTAAAGGCTGTCCAAAGAGTTCTGGACTGGTCAGATGTGTTGGGAGGCTAAATCCCTCTATTAGTATGCATCTAAATCACAGCCACTTGTGTCATTCTGGGAGCCTAAAGTCCCAGGCACAATCATTATTCCCATCCTCCCAGACACAGGTGAAGACAAGATCCCACTCCTTGTACTAAAGGCTCACAAGAATTAATCCAGAGCATGGGATGCCAGAGGAGAGGTGCACAGGGGCAAGAGGGATAACATGCCTTCCTTTCCAGGCATGTGGCCACAATGCTGCCCCTGTTCAAGGGCTGCTGACAGCTTGTGCCTGGGATTTCATCCACACCCCTGCATCAGCCTGGATTCAGACAGAAGCAGGGAGGCTGGACTGGAAAGCTGGGGAGTTCTATTCATTTCTTATGCTCCATCCTAAGCACTCTGGGGTGAGAGTTGATTCTCTTCTGCCACTCGTTGCTCACTGCACCCACAGAGTAGCACCCATGGGGTATGCTGTGCAGGCAGCACAGGCTCACATCCACAGAGGGGTAACACCATCATTCAGGGATAGGAAAAGGTATCCTACCAAGGGGATGCTCAGTGGAAGCTGAAATCCCAGGTACAAGCCACATGCTGGATCTTAAAATAATTTCAATCTAGATGAGAAGAATCCAATGCAAATCATAGGATATCCTGAGCTGGAAGGGGCCCACAAGGATAATCAAGTCCAACCAAGTGCCTGAGAGCATTGTCCAAATACACACCATCTCTAAATAAATGGTTGTGTTGAAGTTTCTATTCAGTAGGTGCTAATGTTATTATTCTTGATGTTCTCCCTAGTTAATGTCACATTCCCTGAGGTTTCCTCCAAAATTCTTCTCACAAAGACTCTACAACATTTTATAATTAGCTGGATGGAGAAAATACTTTAAGAAAAGGAAGGTGAAGTTTGGTTCCTCCAACTGAAGGTCATGGAACTGAAGTCTTTAAAAAAACTTAAATAAAATAAATATAAATCTTTTTTTATTCATATCTCTACCCCATAGTTCTCTAACCTGTTTATGGTGAATCTGGGGAAAAGATCAGACCTTTATTTGCTTTGAGAGAGCGTTGAACTTCTTCTCCCTTGCACATCCACACATGCACATATGGCAGACCATGCCCCTGCACCCCCATGGATTACCGAGGTCAGGAATGGCGTTTGCAGGGCACTTGCAGCCTCTTTTCTTCCCTGCAAACACTCAGCCACATGAGGAGCTGGTCATCTCCATCCTTTGTCCACTCCTCCTTCTAGCTTCCAATCACTGGGAACAGCTCAGGCTGGAAGCATTTGCCCTAGTCAAATAATTAAGAATCACCCTTGGAGACTTCATGCTCTTCCTCCTCTCCTCTGTTCCAGTGACTGCTTTTATGATTTGGATTCCAGAGCCTCTAAGTGCTTTACTTTCACTAACTACACTAGCACTAAAGTGAGGGATATTAAGTAAAACTAAAGCCACACCTGTTTCACAGTGGTTTTGTCAGGAAAGAAGACAGTTCAGAGAATCATTTAGGTTGGAAAAGATCACTAACATGATTGACTTCAACCATTCCCCCAGCACTGCAAAACCCACCACAAAACCTTGTCCCCAAATGCCATATCCACAGAGCTGTTAAATCTTTCGAGGGATGGGGACTCCACCACTGCCCTGGGCAGCCTGTTCTGGGACTGGACAGGCTTGTAGTGAAAATGATGAAAAGTTTTGGGACTCAATTGTTTTGGCAGGTAGGGAAGGGTCAATGGTGTCTGTTTTGCTTGTTTATCTTACGCTGAAAATCACAGCTGAGGCACAGTTTTCAAGATGCTTAGCCAAAGGGGGTGAAAAATGTTCTTCTACTCCACTGCCCCCCAGCTTGACAAACTCTGCTCAAGGCAGCAACACTTTTCATTAAGGCTGGAAGCTCTGCTGCACAGAGCGAGCCCACACACTCCTGTACCTGATATCTGTCTAACATGAGGGAGGTATAAAGCTTCCCTCTTTGGCCCTTTAAGTCCCCAGCAAAGCTGACAGCATCTTGGAATTCTCACCCAGAATAAATCCTACCCCAATTCAGCAAGTCTCCTCCATGGACAATAGGGTAGCCAAACAACTGCTTTTTGTTGTCACACTATGCATTATTGAACAAAGTTATCATTATAAAAACAATCCCAAGCCAAGCCAGCCAGGGCCCTCCACTTACTTCAGCACGAGAACATTTCCTGCTAACTCAGGGGAAAAGGTTATTAAAGGCACACTTGGAGGCAAAGGTAGAGTGCTGCCACAGGTTGTGGACCTGCACGTGCCTTTTATCAGTGTTCAAAGTCCAAGAAAGGTGATCTGTGAAAGGAGAGGTCCACCTGGTCGATGAGGAATATGAAAACCAAAGGTGAGATGTTAAAACGAAATTAGGTAGATGGTAAAAACATGCAGCAGGAACGTTGTTGAATGTGCTTAAACTTACCAGGGAATTAAATAAGATGCTGCAGTTTCAAGAGTTTGTAGCTGCCCAAGTCAATACTCTTGAACAGACATAAAATCACAGAATCATGAAGGTTGGAAGAGCTCTCTATGATCAAGTCCAACTGTTCCTCCAGTATTGCCAAGCCCCCCACTAACCCATGTCCCCAAGTGCCACATCTACACATCTGTAAAACCCCTCCAGGAATGGGGACTCCACCACTGCCCTGGGCAGCCTGTGCTGGGGCTGGACAATACTTCTGGGAAAAAAAATTTCCCTGCTATCCAATGTAAACCTCCTGTGGCACATCTTGTTTCCTCTTGTCCTATCACTTGTTCCCTGGGAGAAGACACCAACACCCACAAAGCACAAAGGGACATGTGACAGACATCAGTAGGTGGAGAAGCCATACAGAATCCATAGGGCACTTGCCTTCAAGGCCATCTGAAAAATATGTGACGTTATCAACCTCTTTCCAAAACAAGTAATTTTTTTGTGGTTACAAATGTAACAGAGATGCAGAAAATAGGGAATGTTTTTAGAGAATTCCAGGTAACTTTCAGCCTGCCAAGAGGTATGGGAAATTATAAGATAGAATTGGGTTGTGAGCTGTAAAACCTGCCTGCAGAGGCACATGGCAGCACAAAGGAGCACATGGTGGCACACAGAGAAGCTTGTGTCCACCAGACCCTGGGGGGAGGAGGTGTCACACAGCAGACCCCAACAGAGAGGAGCCTGCCGGGAGCTGACGGACGGGTGAACAGCGAGTGATCACCTCATAGAAGGACACTGAGAAAGTGTGTTGCTGATGTGGCGACACGGTACAGGTCACGCCATATAAGGAAATACTGTGCCTTGGAAAAGTGTATAAAACCAGCTCATTCCTTTGAATAAACGATTCAGATTCCTTGCCGGTCTGGGTCCGTGATTCAATTGCCGACAAACAGGGGTTTAAAGAAGGTGTTCGCAGACTGCAGGAAACCACCATACAATTGCTTTCGTCCTTCTCTTGCACAGGAACTGAAGGTGTCCTGCCTGAGCACACAATATAACCTGTGCTGGAGGAGGAACAGCCCATCAGCAAGGAAGAGTAGTGTTTCTGCTCTTCAGGTCAAGTATCTTGGAGCCAGCACAGTCCTGTGTTCCTGATCATCAGGAGAAGAGCATTTGTGCACTGCCCCAACTGCCCTTGCAGCCAGTGTGGCTTTACCTTTATTTGCCTCCAGAAAGGTGCTTTCTAATTCCATCACAGTGGTTGGAACGTCCATCTCACCACACACACTCCTCTGACAAAATGCCTATCCCATGGCAACCACAGCCAGGTCACAAGGAGGAACTCATAGCTCCTCTGTTAAGCTCAGCTTTAACACTCACCACTAGAACCTCATCTGTAGTGACCAGTGGAAAAAAAAAAACAGTGTTGGCACCAGCATTTTGGTTTTGAGGTGAAGGAACAGGTATCTGATGCTGTGCAGGTGTTGCAATACAGTAGGGAACATCTCTGCCTTCTGCCAAGGACTGAGGACTTCTGCCCAGAGAAGCTGTGGATACTTCATCACTTAAGTGTTCAAGGCCAGACTGGACAGGGCTTGAAGCAACCTGGTCCACTAGACCACTAGATACTAGAAGGTGTCCCTGCCCATGGCTGGGGGTAGAACTGGATGATCTTTAAAGTCCCTTCCAATCTAAACCATACTGTAATTCCATTCTGGAGCAGAGTACAACCAGCAATTCCCATGGCAGAAGTTTTGACTCATCCAGGCCCAGAGATCTTCTAACACCAGGCATATCTGATTTCAGATCTCTCGAGGTCAGGTGTCAAGCTGTAGCCAGAAGCACAGTGGCTCATGTACAGGAACCCTCAGCATCTTCCAGAGGAGGCATCAAGACAAAGGAGAACTCCCTAGAAAGCAATGTAGACAGTAGTGAACTTGGTTGACACTCTTTTCAGCATTAGTTTCAACATCTGTGAAAGAAAGGAGAAAGTCTGTGAGATTACCCCAAAGCTGAGATATTATCAAAACCTCCAGCAGATGCTTCATCTCACCTAAAGGAATTGTGCTCAGTCCCGCACAGGGCACAACTGAACCCGTAGAAAACAGACCAACAGAAGGGTCCTCTGTCTTTCTGCTGTGCACTCACATATCCAATTAAACCACTGAGGATGTATTGGGTTGCAGTGAAATTTCACCATCATTGCAAATTTGCAGGGAGAAGATTAATACAGGAAAATTATTTCCAAACCCAGGACCCCCATTCTGAGCAGAGCTACCCAGGTCAGATGAAACTACAGAAGACAACCCCAAACTCTGTCAAGAATTTCAGACCAACAACTGAAACCAGATTCCTGAAAGAAAAACCAGAAAAGCAAGGACTGAAAAATAGACAGATGTTTTTCTGCAGCAGAGCTCCACCAAAGAAGGATGAGGAAGTCTGTGAAAGTCCTCCTTTGGAGACACCCTGTAAAGAAAAGGAGATTTTTTTTTCCTAAAAAATGCCTTGCTTGTAGCATGTGCAGATCTCAGACGAAACTAGATGCACTTAGCATTGGCAGTATTGGCAGCAATCAACTGTCCAGCTAGATAGTGCCTTCCTGAAAGAGGAAGTCCAAAGATACTCACAAGCAGAACAGTCACCAAGAGATAGTGCTGGGATTCAGATCTGGGTAGGGATAGGGAACCCAATAACCCATCATGATGTCTCCATCTTGTCACCTTTTGTATGAAACACGAAGAGACAAACATCCCCCCAAGAGCAGGAGTTCCTCTGCCTGCCCTGTCCACAAGGTGCAATCCCCATACCCATGCGCCTGGCAGAAGCACCATGGCTGGGCTGGCAGGTTTTCTACCTGTACCAATGCTGCATGTTCAAGGTTTACAGCTTTTTGTGCAGCTTAATTGACTGAACTACCTTATTGCTGCATTTTAAAAATAAATACAGTTTGTATGAAATTTTGAGGCAGGAGGAGTGTTCTATGTACATCTGTTTATATAAGCATCAGTATTCTATGGCAGCTCAGGAGTTGCCAATCAGTTCTCATCCATGGTTTCAGTTAACACCTGAGACGAGACCATACAACCTGATTTGCAAACTTCTTTTTAATAGAGACATAAAAAACACAATACATAAAGCAGCTGGCCAGATGGACTCAGGAAGTCCAGGCTCAGCTCACAGTTCAAGCACCATCACCAAAAGATGCTGTGAGAGCTGGAGCAGCTCTGCCTTAAAAAAAAAAAAAAAACCAAGAGAAACAGTACTCTTCAGCCTGATGAAGGCTCCAGGGCGACCTTAGAGCCCCTGCCAGTGCCTAGAGGGGCTCCAAAAGAGCTGGAGAGGGACTTTGTTCAAAGGCCTGGAATGACAGGACATGGGGGAATGGCTTCTCACTGCCAGAGGTTAAGGTTAGATGGAATATTGGGGAAAAAATGCTTCCCTGTGAGGGTGGTGGGGCCCTGGCACAGGTTGCCCAGGAAAGCTGGGGCTGCCCCATCCCTGGAAGTGTTCAAGACCAGGCTGGATGGGGCTCTGAGCAACCAGGTCTAGTGGAAGGTGCCCTGCCCATGGCAGGAGGTGGAACTGGATGATGTTGAAGGTCCCGTAGAAGCCTATTCTAGGATTCTATTAAAAGCAACCTAGTAAAGCAAGATTGAAGAGTCCTGCAGATTAAATGTTGAGCCAGTCAATGCAATACATTCACCACTAAATTAAGCAGCAGCAGAGCTGACCTGACATCTCACAATTATTTAGGGCAAAAAAGCTTTCATACTGTTTAATGAAGAATTGTAAGCCAATGTTGCATTCTACCATATACACAATAAAGTGATATTAAAGTAACCAGCAATTAAAAAATTTGATTAGATAATGGTTTTTCTCTTGGAAAATACTTTTCTACCTGGGATTAAGAACAGCTTGCCTGTAGACTGGAGACTCTGGCTGCCCAGAGATACCAGCTAAACCTGATCATTTCAGAGCAGACAGAGCACATGCAAACACTTCCACCTGAACAAGATCAAAATCCAGAAAGCAAGGAGACATACCCTCTCTGGCCATTTGAAAGGTGACAGAATGAGGCACAGAGGGGTTCAAAGTTTATCTAGATTAAGTCCACTCTTCCAGCAGCACTTCCATCTTATTCTTTCCATTCCTAACTCTTCACTTTCATGCAACTGTATTTCAGTAAAGTAAAATTTCTCTCCTGTATCTTCCCACTTCAGCTCCTGGACTATACAGATGATGTCTTGGGTTTTTACTCTCTGCTGATAGACAGACTGGGTGGGAGAAAAAAAAAAAAAAAAAAAACCAACCCAAAATTCCTGATGATGCCTGGGGAGGCCCTGTAGCTCGTCACACTTCACCGCTTCCCACCAGAGACTCACGAGTCATGGACAGACTCCTGCCAAGACTCATGCAGCAGACTCTTGTTCAAGGTGCACATCAGCATTTTGGGCAGACATATGTTGATTATTAGCTGGGATCACAGGTGCTGGACAAGTAGCAATGCTTCCCTGATGAAGGAACACAGTATTTTCACTATCCATAAATGTCTACAAATCCAGCTTAATCCCAGCCCCAACATAGGCTGGAGCTATTTTTCTAGCTGCATGCCATCTTTTTGAGAGAAGCATGAAAAAGAACTGTAGCACAAGCTCTTCTGAAACAGGATTTGGAGCCAGCAAGGCAGTCAGTTCTTCAGGCAAATCCTCTTGCCCAACCATTCACATTTGGAGCAATATTGATTTGATGAACAATAAGCCAATGAGTTTTGGGGCTGGGCAGGGCACTGTGGTTTAAACCACGCTTGTAAAGAAAACAAAAACAAAGGAGCCATTAAAGAAGACACAAGTTAAGAGATATGAATCAGTTTTATTTTATAAATAGAGATGAGCTTTCCTGAAATTGCCAACATAGCATTAATGTGTCATTTACTATGGGATATTCTGGTCTCGCTTATTTTAAATACCTGGTCAAGCAAAGATAAGCCAGTGCTGTTGTGCTTGCTATAAAAATATAGTGGGATCTGATCTTCCAAAACTAATATGCTCCAAAATCTTAAGGATTTCTAATGAGGGGTAAAGATTGTAATGAAATGCTTTCTCCATTTGAAGACAGTTGCACACATTTAAGAGTCACACCTTTGCAGGAACTGAAAGGCTCTTGAAAACTGAAAGCACACTGTGATTCATCATCTCACCCTCAAACCTACTGTTTGTTTCTCTTTCACGACACTATTTCCAAAGTAATTTACAGGGGGTGAAAAAAATAAACACCAAAAGGAGAAAGCTGTGACATGGCTGCAGTCTGTACAACCCCTGCCCTCACAGCCATAAGGAGCTGGTCAATGCTTCATCAGCCCTGTGATGCTGTCCCACCTCACACCACCTGCTACACGGAAAGTGGTAGAAGTGGAAGAAAAACACAGGGATAATTTAAGGCTAACTAAAGATACATCCATAGAAAGCCCTTCTGAGCAGCTTTGTGCAACAAATGCAAAAATCAGCCGTGGTGCTTGACACATTAACAATTACAGGGCTTAAACAGGAACAGCAATACAGCATCGGGGAGGAGAACTAGACTTCATTTGGTTTGTACAACCTGAGAAATAAACAACTAATGAAAAAAAAGAAGTCCCATTCCCATTGATGCTGTACAAACCTAATTTCACATGTTGCTTAATTGCACTGAGATGCTCCATGTTCAGCTATGAAACATAGTGGCTTCACAACTACTCTTTGGGTTGCTTTGAAAAGTCATCATCACACACAAGCTAATGCCTTTCTGTTACACAGGAACATAAATGTGCATACGAACAGGTCTGTGCTGCCTCAAGCTTACCAGATCCCATCCCACAGGGTGCAAAACTGACCTAGTTACTAAATTTCACCTGAAATTATACTGGTATCAGAAGATGGTACAGGCCCAGGACAGAATATCTTAATGCTCATCACTACTAAGTGCTGTGCTTTCAGGTGTTTATTTCTCCCTCTCTAGGCCAAAGCACAGCAAGAGCTTCCTACCTATTCCTTTCCAAAGATGTTGGCTTAAGCTGTTGCAGCACTTCCTTTGGGGAAGTTTTCATGAGGTTGGAACAGAGGAGCTAATTCTAGGGAGAAGATACTCATGGATGTGTCCAACTTTGCACCTGAAATCATGTTCAGTGTTTCAAAATCAAGGTCTCCGAGTGCTCCCATCTACCACATCATCCTGGGACAGATCAAAGCCAACAAATTGCTGCAGAGAGGCTTGATCCAATGACTCAACTACAGACACAACCATTAAAAGCTAACAGAAGTAATGTGAATATAGTTTTAATACAATCATTAAGGTGTTACCTGGAGAAATGCATATTCTAGAGCAATGCTATTATGTATACTGGTTCTTACAAACACATCTTGTTTTGACAACAGAAAGCTGAGGTTATACATATCCACATTTTTAAAAAGTTTGTTTCAGCTAGCCTTACAGTGAAGTTAGGAAAAGACTAGGTTGTGGGTTCAAAAGAAAATAAACGAAAAATAAACGAGGGAGAGGAAAAAAAAGCCAGGCATGATGAAGTATTTTTATTCTGCTATATATTTTTATATTTCAGAGCTCACAGCTGAGCCCAGATTCTTGGGTATACAATATAGAAAGCAAGAGCAATGAAATCCAAACTGAAACACATACCAGGAATCACAAAGCAGGCTGCAAATTGCTTTCCCATTAGTGCAGCTGAACACATGTGACCCAACAGCAAACTGCACCTCCAGCAAACCACTGGAAATTTCTTCCCTCCAAAGTATAGATGGTTTAAAAAAAAATATTAATTCAGATGAATAATGTTAAGTGCCTCCTTTTTACAGAGGGTGGAGCAATTCCACACATTCACCTAATTCCAAAGTGCTTCATTCCCAGTTTGGGTTTTCTGGAAGATGCCTGAAGTGTCTCATGAGACGCTGTCCCCACTGCATACCTTGGAGGGCAGCAGCTGAACCCCACGTTGGTACTGGGTTCATTAAGTTTCTACTAATGAGATCTGTGCCCAACCTCAGTGGGGAACAGTCAGGCTGAAATTATTATACAGAACCTTAGAGGTGATTTACTCCTCAAAGTTTCCACTGGCAGGAAGAGCAAGTATGGAGGAAAGGAGGAGTGGAAAAACCCCCAAATGTCATTTCTGATTAACCAGGTGCAAGGAAACTGCAGATATCACACAGGTGCTCATTCTCCAGCAACTTCACACCACCAACTGAAGCCTCTTCAGTGCAAAGTAGAACTTCAAAGGCTACAGAGCACAGCCAAAACAAAAACCAAAAAGTTGTCCAATTGTAACAAATTCATGGTATTTCTCTAATACTGACTACATTGCTCAAGCAAACACAGGAGTATGCAGGAGAATGTAAAGACATCTTATCAAAAGAGTATTTTAAATTTAAGGTTTTTTCTTCTGAAAAGATTAAAATAAATTTAACTCTAAATAATAATTAAGAATTTAACAAATATTCATAGAAGGGGCTGATCAGCACTAGAAGTTGTTTTCAGGAAAGCCTTTATAAACAGATTCCAATGCCAAAGGAAAAAAAACCCCACAAAACATCCAACAGATTATAAATACCAGACATAAAAAGACTTGAAGAAGAATGAAAATTTACCTGGGCTGTGAATACACCATAATCCTGTGTTACTGTGCTCAAGTCCATTTGTCTAACACCATAGGAACAGCTTAAGCTTTTTTATTTTGATAATTAATATAAAGAATAAGTGCAATTTTATTTCTATTCCAGATCACTGATTTCACCTCAATGTCTGCTATCAAATCCCTGTCCGAGCTCACTTGTCCGAACTTTTACGAGGTCTGCGGAAGCTGGACATGTTCTCATTCAGTGCATAAATCCTTCGAGAGAACTCCTCAAACTCCCCCAGGACTTGTTCATCACACTCCACTGCTACAGCATGCTCCACCGGGATGGAGTTAAAGTCTTCCAGCTGATCTCCTGCGCTGAACCCCGTTGCTTCCATACCCATGATCTCCTCTGCCTGCTCCACAGTGCAGCAAAGGACGGGGTTGAGTGCAGGCTGAAACTCACAGGGCTGCTCATTGCTCATGGTGTCAGAACACTCACCAGGCAGAAACGCCCCATTTATTGCACTAGAACATTGTAAGAATGATTCCTGCCCATCTTGGATATTGTTTAGGCTCCCATTTTCTCCGTTTAAACTACTGCACAAGTCCTGGCCTTTCTTGGTATTTCTTTTGGAGGAATCCATAGAGGTGTCCAAGGAAGAACATATGGGTCCAGGTTTTTTATCCAGCTCTCCAACAAGGGCTGTGACAGCAACAGGCTGTGTTAAAGCAGAGTCGTAACTAGGAGGAGGAGTTTTGTACTGTAGTCTCTCGTTTCCTGTGCTGGCTCGTTTTCGGAGTCCTTTATCTGGAGAAGGAAGCCCACTGGAAAAGCCAATATCCAATCTGCCAAAGCTAGAGCTCTGTCTCTTTGGAACAGGAATTGCACTGGATGTATGGTGTCGATCGCTGTAACAGAAGGAGAGAATAGATCACACCCATCAGGCACGCTCATGAGCAATACAGACGTTTAATCAAAGGCTGAAGCAATTATTTTATCACAACTCCAGGCTCCATTTGGCCAACAACTTATATCCTGAAGTGCTAAAACCCCAAATGTGTTTAGTGCCGTATGAACCACAGAAGACACCCCAGAGGACACCTGTACTGAAAACCAGTGAGGTTGTGTAGGAACACCTACACAGCTCTATGGTTTGGTGAGTCAATCACCCAAGAAACCATCACATTATGCTAATTTGTACTGTTAACACCATTTTAAAGGACCACTCTGCACTTTATGAAATATTATTGTTGACCATATATTTATGTATTTATGGCCTGTATTGGCTCATCATAAACTCTTCAAAAGTGAGTAATAATGGCTGAATCCTCTCTGAGTAAAGAATCCAACAGCGGACTTCCCTGACAACTGCACAAAGGAGAAAAACCACACCAACTTCACTACTTGCAGAGGGTTATTCTTGCCAGATCTTCTGCTTTTCTGTGCCAGTCATTCCAAAACTTTTTGGACAAATGTCAACCCCTGTTTCTTGAAGAACATGAACTAATCAAGACTAATTTACAAGTCTGACTTTACTGTTTAATACAGTTCCACAAGCCACTTTCACTGTCTCAAGCTCTATGATTTGGAAAATCAACTTTACGTCATCTTGGGTGTGTTATGAGAATTTTCCTTCATCAGCTCAATACTTATCCAAACATAATCACCCTATATGCAAATAGTATGTTGTACATTAACATAAGCAGCTGGGTCGTTCTCCTTCCAAATTAAAGAAAAAAAGTTAAAAAACAGCTATTATCAATCTGCTGAATATACAACTCTAAGATTCAACCACTGTCAGTATGAAACTCCTTCACGAACTTCATTTAAAAGAAACACCTTCTGCTCAAGGCCTGACACATTTTGGGATCTGTCTGGCAGGGGAAAATCTTGAAACAGCAGTTATGAGTAGTCCCTAGCTCGGATCCTTTTCCACATTACTTTTCTTGTTTTGCTCCCCTTTGTAAATAGAATAAAGTAGATTGCAACAAGTCCCTCTGTGAAGAATAAGCGTCCCCATGGGAAGGCAGTGAGTAGTACTACTGCTGTTGAATTTCCTTTCCCATATTAACTCCTCCCAGGCTGCCCCTAAATGCCTCTGTAGGGCTTCTGTCTCTTCCACAAAACCCTCAAATCACCTTAAGGAGAAGCTGTTTTTCAGAATACACATTTGCAGACAGTGAAACAGAGAGGTAAGGTGTGGGGTATGCCCAGCCTCTGCCCTGGAGAGAAGCCTGCTGAGATAGGGAGATTGCACAACCTTGCAGCAGACTCCCCCTGGAAAAGGCAGCCACCTTTCAGTTACAGCGAGAGAGGACACAGACCCATGATCCTCTTGGAGATCCTATGCAGATCCTTTGTAACCCACTGGCTTTTACCCTCTCACACCCACCCCTGTACCCCTATAAAATCTAGCCCTCTGCCCCTGTGAGATTAGAAAGCTCGTCCCCAGCCTCCCTTCGCGGGGTGCAGGCTAATAAAGCTGCCTCATGCGGAACTGCTATACGGGCCTCTCGTCTCTCTCCTCCTGGTCTGGCCTGGGGTTTGCCTCACAGAGCAAGTGCTGAAATCACTAGCTGAAAATCACTAAAGAGCTGTTAGCCTCTCTGCAAAGGCACTCCGGTGGCTGAGGGAAAACTACACAGGCTCCAAGAAGGCGGTTCTTCGCGGGACCATCTCTCTAGACCGGTTACGGTTTCCTGGGTCTGAGCTACAGACCCCATACCAGCTACCACAGTAAGGGCCACACATGAAGGCAGCAGCAAAACCATCAACTTTCTTCATAGATTTCAACAGCTGTTTCAGACTTTTGAATGCAAACTCCACAAAGCCTTAACAGCTTTGTCTTTCAACCAATCCCTACACCATCAACCACTTATATTTAGAATGAAGTAATATGACAAACACAAGAATCTGTGGCAGGACACTTGTGAACTTTACTCAGGCAATTTGCACTGCAGATATATTAGGGATGGTCTGTTTTGCCCTCACTTCCCTCAGTTTAGTGCTTTCTGCCTTCATTCAGAAAATAAATAAATACTCTGTATTACTTATTTGATGAGACTCTGTTTATCTTATAGTTAAATGACAAGTTCTAGGAATTTACCCAAATTCCAAGATGCACAAATATTCACAAAGACAGATTTTCTAGACACTTCACTGGGTCAAAGGACATATCATCCCATTTTTATGTGAACTAATTGCTCAGGACAAGTGATAGCTAAGTACTACAGATCACTACTCAAATTATAGGACACTTTGCAAAGAAGCAGCTGGTGCATTTCAGTGCAAGAGATCTAAGGTTTTGCTGCCTTTCCTATTCTAGATAGACCCATGTTGCAGAGCTGAATATCTCTCTCCTATTTGGGCAGGACAGTGTATAACAGGATGATTTGCACATCTTGCCAAAGAGATGTGGCAAGATGCATGTCCCACCTTGAGCCACAGAAAGAAGGACAAGCAGTGGCTCTGTGTAACAGAACTGGACTTCCTTCTCCCCTCTTCTTTACAAAACTGGGTACAAAGCACAGGCTGGGACTAGTCTTTCTGCTAAGAGCAGCCTAAGCCTGATTCAAGCCTGGAGGAAAGGAGCCTTCAGGCAAGAGAGTTTTGAGCATTTTGCAGCTCTAGAATGAGCTGTATCTAATTTGTTTTTAAGTCTGGACCTATCTGACAAATCAGCTGCCCATTAGCATTTAAAATAGTGAGTATGCAAGAAGATGGGGTGGACACTATTCCCACAGGATCTTCTTTTCAAACTCAAGGGCCACTTATTGTAGATGTGTGGATGTGGCACTTAGGGACATAGGTCAGTGGTGACCTTGGCCTCGGGGAATGGTTGGTCTCAATGACCTTAGAGGTCTTGTCCAACCTTAATGATTCTATGATTGCCATCCTTTTCCAAAAGAAATGGGCCATTCCCCGAAACGGTCAGTGCTACACCCCCTACAACAGCAATGATAAAAATAATTCCACTTGGTTTCTATCAAGATGTCAGGAAATGGAAACATATTCCTGCTGAACTGGAACCAAGGGGGGCTGCAATCCAGAGAAACAATCCCCACATTTGAAATAGTAATTTAAAAAAAAAATTAAAAAATAATTAAAGAACACCCACCAACCAAACCAACCAACCAATCAAAAAAAACCAGCAAAAACCCCCAAGACTAGGTATAATACAAGATTTACTGGAAGGATAACTTTTTTTTTCTTCATGTGCAATGGATTCCAGATGCAGAGATGTATCATGTTAGTTGTTCTGCCAACAGTTTGTGTTCAGCTTCACCAAGAGACTTCCACAGCAACAGCAGAAACAGTCTCTATGGCAGCTACAGAAGTTATGGTACAGGACACTTGTATCCCTTGGAAAGTAAAGGAAGAATTTGACATCAAAGCATCAGATCTGTAACACCCTGTATAGCAGTGAGGGCTTCCCATCTCCCCTTCCAGGCAGAACGACTAAAAGGTTTATAGGAAATTCTGCCACTTCTCTGGATTTTATTCAATCATCCACAGGTTAAAATAGGTATTTAAGAGGCTAAAATCTAATTCAGGAAGAATTTCAAGCTGTACCTTGTGGATTTAAGATGTGCGTTTGTCAAAATAGTGACAAGACTATCTACTCTTTACACAATATTTGAACGATAAAAACTCTTGCCTGGAACATAAGCAGTCAGAATTGCGCCCAGACCACTTACAAACACAGTGGCCTGAACAGCAGCCTATAGATGGGTATGGAGTAGATCCTCCTGTTGAATACATCACTTTGCAGCACAAGGTGCAAGACCTCACAAGAATAAGTGCCATCTCAGATGAGGAGGACACAGAGATAAGGAAGAGCAGAAAGCAGACCTAGGTTTAATCCCAGCTCCTGAAGTTGCAGGGGCACACTGTTTTGCAATTGGTAATTCTCCTGGTAATTCTAGGAGAGATCAAACCCAAGGCAGTCTCTTTGCCATCTTGAGTGAGTAATACCGCTTACCTGTTGTGCTGTGTTGGAAACTTGCTCAAATTAATTTATCTTAGATTGAACTCTTCAAAGGACAGAGACTCCAGTATGGCATAGGACTGCCTAATTGCCAAACCCCAAGTTACCTGCAGAATAGCTGAGGTCACTTGGCTTGTTCAGCCTGGAGGAGGTTGAGGATCTCCCCACAGTGTGCAGCTGCCACTCAAGGGGCAGCGGAGCAGAAGCTCCGATCTCTGCTCTCTATGACCAGGAACAGGACCCAAGGGAATGGCTGGAGCTGTGTCAGGGGAGATGTAGGTTGTTTATCAGGAAAAGGTTCTTCCCCCAGAGCGTGGTCGGGTACTAACCAGGCTCCCAAGGGCAGTGGTCACAGCCCCAAGGCTGCCAGAGCTCAATGAGTGTTTGGACAATGCTCTCAGACACAGGGTGGAATTGTTGGGGTGTCCTGTGAGGGCCAGGAGTTGGACTTGATGATCCCTGTGCGTCCCTTCAACTCAGGATATTCTGTGATTCTTCAGCAAGTGTTGATCAGCTCAATTTAGGCACAGTAGCAACTCTTCTATGAGGCAGAAGAAATTTAAGTGTCCGAGTAAACCAAAATGAAAACTGAGGTGTCTAATTAGCACAAGAAAAACAGCTTTAAAAATTGTTGCAGTGGGCATGTAAGTTTGAATTCCACCTCAGAAGAAACATTCCTAAATTCCTTTGTAAAACTAGACCTTACAGGAAAATGGGTGAGAAATTAATTAGTTTGGAGGACCAGGAGAGTTCTTTAAAAGGTTGTTACAACAAGGCTACGCAAGCTAACATGTTAGGTATGCCTGAACAATACCTCTTTAGTCCAGAAGCCAAAAAAATCTTCCCTTCCTTACTAAATTTAACTGGCAGAATGATCTTTCCAAGTGATCTAAACATAGCAGCAGTAAGTTGTTAATCTCTCTCATCTACAAAATAACTTCTCATAGGGCAGTAAAGCAGAAATTATCCCCATTTATTGTGCAAGTATTCAAACTAATGTATTAGAATAAAAAACACTTGCAGCCAGGTTCCTTGAATGACATGCGGTGAAATAGACCTTAAGACTTTAAAACCAGGTTTTAAGATGCTGGAGAAATAGGGAGCAGAGTTCAGAAACTGTCCATTGTTACCAATAAATATGAATAGGATGGGTCGAGCTTCCATCAGGAATAAATAAAGGGGTAACAGCCCAAATCTGAGAACAAAGGAATGAAGTCAGTAGTATGGTTTATCTGCTTATCAAATATTAACTAAGACATCTAGATAGAAGTAAATATGTATGAAGGACTTTGGAGATCAGCCATTCAAGAAGTAATTGCCTAGGCTCCTTCCACAGTCACTGGAGAAGGAAAATGAGAGAAGGGTGGTAATCCCTTATTGAGAGCCAGTGGGAAAGTCATCTTCCCTGGATGCCTCTTCTTAATCACAGGGGGCAACCTAGGCAACAAGCTCAGACTGAGTGACACGTGTCTACAAGGCAAACATGAGAAGATAAATAGCTCTCCATAGACTTTTAATTAGAGCAATGGTCATAGTCTTGCAGGCAAATAAAACAAACCCATAATGGCTCTGGGTATAGTGGGTTAAACTTACATCTTTTCCTGTGCCATCACCTCCCTCCAGGTGATAATGGAAGTCATATTGAGGTTTTAGTTCAAACTTAATGTTAAGAGAGAGGCACAGAGCTCAGAAATACAAGGTTGCTATTAATCCCTATGAAAACAAGGAACCGATGGAGGGTGTCTATTCCATTTCTGTTTTGAGGCTGTACTGTTACAAGAATTCACAGCATTCACATCAAGGCAAAGTCCAGAGAAAGAATCCCAGAATAGAATCCCAAAAGGGTCTGGGTTGAAACCAACTTTCAAAACCATCTAGTTCCAATCCCCCTGCCATGGGTAGGAACACCTTCCACTAGACCAGGTTGCTTCAAAGCCCCATCCAACCCGCCCTTGAACACTTCCAGGGACGGGACAGCCACAGCTTCTCTGGGCAGCCTGTGCCAGGGCGTCCCCACCCTCACAGGGAAGTATTGCTTCCTAATTTCTAATCTAAACCCACCAGCTGTCAGTTTAAAGACATTGCCCCTTGTTCTTTGAGCTTCACAGCTCATGAAATTAATAAAAAATATATAAAAATATATAAAAAAGTAAGTAATGTTAGAAAACGATCATCCAGTTACTCAGAAACTTTAGAGACTGTCAGGTATTGTCCTCAGTGAGAAGGATTTGGCTTGCAGGAGCACAGGCCTTTACTCTAAGGCACAGCCTTGAGCTGAATTACTTGGGTTGGGCTGATTCAGCTTCCAGCAACAATTTCTTGGTTGGTCTCCTGAGACAGCAAACAGGCATGGACGCCTGTCCAAAAAGAATGGCCTGTGACTTGTGGAGTATAAAAACTGATTTGATTAACTGTCATCAGGTCCTAATGACTTTTAGTCATCAGGTTGGATGACACTAGAACTGGTCACGCATATGGCTATGAACAGTTCCTGTCAGAAAGCAGG
The DNA here is from genome assembly GCF_009650955.1 of Corvus moneduloides. Taxonomy (NCBI): domain Eukaryota; kingdom Metazoa; phylum Chordata; class Aves; order Passeriformes; family Corvidae; genus Corvus; species Corvus moneduloides. The sequence continues at coordinate 16,668,954 of NC_045477.1, read as the reverse complement.
ATTTTTAAATTAAAAAAAAAAAAGAGAAGCCTCAGGTTTATTGGACATTATAGATAGGAGAATGACATCATCACCAATTTCAATATTTCAATTGCATCCAAATCTCAAAAGCCAATTCTAACTATCTGACTTCAGCTCTAAGTTTTTCTGGCAGCAAAATGACGTAGTAGCTATTTTCTCCCAAAATACTAATTTTCACTAGTTAATAAATAGTCAGTTTGAGCATTCTTAGCCCTAAGGCAGAAGACATACTCCCCACTGTAAACAGGCAAGATAAAGTGACTGAAATAAGACACAAATATTTCTGAAATTATTTTCTTAGTGAACACATTCTGGTTGCAGTTTTGATAAAATTTCTTCAGTCAGATTCACCTGTGATTGTTTAATCTGTCTGCAAGTGGCTCAGAGAAACTGTAAAGCAATATGAGGGACAAAATACAATTCACAGGCTCAAATATGTATCTTTTCCTCCCCACAAAATGTTTCCTCTGAGGAACATTACTGGAACACAGCTGGACAAAATACTAAACTTTGATTGCCTGGCCAAAAGCCAAAATCCACAGCTACAGCACTTTGCTATGAGAATGCTTAAAAAAACTGCAAACACTTACGCACCATTTGATCTTTTTTTGTTGCAAACTATGACCTCATGGCAGTAAGAACACTAAATGAAGGTGTTTTAGTTGGTTTATAGCCATCTGAAATGCCTGAAGCTCCATGAGCAGCTCAGAGCCAATATCATGTCAACCATGCTAAAAAGCACTAATAGTTTCTCACCTTCTTAGAGATTACTGGTTAAATAATGTACAATAGCAGCAGGAAGGCTGCTAATACGAAGTTAAGATGAAATTGCATCTTTTGGCAGCTAAGAAATTCTGCAACACATTTTTAAAAAATGAAATCTTCATTAATTAAGTCACCAGAGTTTTCATAACTAAGAAGAAGTTTTGGGCTCCTCTTGATTCTAGAAGTATATAAATCAAGACATACCCTCAAAACACAAATTTAAGCCTTGGCACTCAAGTATTTTTCAGGAAAGCCTTTAAATGCAGCACAAAAGGGCATCTCTCTGCCTAAGACAAGCCCTTCCAAAGGAGTATCTTGTATTTGCCAGTATTAGATAAGTCTACTGTCTGTTCACTAGGGAAACATCTCCTTGCTGGACTGCTTGGGTTTGCAGCATGTTCTTTACTTTCTGTTAATCACAAATACTATCCCTCCTAAGTTACAGAGCGAAAACAAAATAAGCTGAAGAATAGGAGAGAAAAAGAGTCAGTCTCTTGATTTAATGCAGCCATGATCTAAAGAGCCTATACTTGTGAAGGGTAAATCTGAACATGCAAAAAGAAATAAAACTGTATTAAAAATGTACAGGCTATATGAAAGTGGGGATTTGAAGAGGACCTAAGAGATATGGGGAGAGCAACTTTTTAAACAGGCAGAGAGGGACAGGAAAAGGGGGAATGGTTTTAAACCAAAAGAGAGGAGATTTAGATTAGAGATTAGGAAGAAATTCTTCTCTGTGAGGGTGGTGAGGCCCTGGCACAGGTTGCCCACAGAAGCTGTGGCTGCCCTATCTCTGGAAGTGTTCTAGGCCAGGTTGGACAGGGCTTGGAGCAAACAAGGTCTAGTGGGAGGTGTCCCTGCCCATGGCAGGGAAGTGGAACAACATGACCTTTAAGGTCCCTTCCAATCCAAACTTTTCTATGATTCAGTCTCAAATGCTGGAATAAACTGCCTGCTCACAAGAAGCAGAATTTAAGAGAAAATCTGCATAGGGCCTTTTGCATCCACAACAGCCAACCTAAAAAACTGAGCTACTTTTCTGGAAGCCAGTGAAACTCCAGGACTAAAAAACTGGAAACAGACAGAATTATTCCCAAAAGGAAACAGAAAAGATTCGGGGGACCACAACAGAGACAGTTTAAATCAACAACAACTTTGGCTCATCATCTTTCACCTTAAGAGTCAACATCCAGATTTATTACCAGGAAAGTCAGTTTTTGCAGCTCTATAGCCTCTAACAGTGTGTGAGGGAACCAACAGATTTGTCTTGATTTTGTCTGCATACAGCACAATAATATTTTGCAGTAGGGGTAAGGGGGAAGAAAAGTAAACACAGAAGGATATTGGTACCAGGAGAGATATGAAGATGGAAGTACAGCTTTAGACCTGCAAGCTTGCTGCAATAAATCACACAAGCTGGAATGTGAAAACATTTATTAATCATTTCAGTGTAATGTCTGAGAAACCAAAACAACACAAATCTCACCAGGCAGAGAGAACCAGCCACTAAACCTTGATGCACAGACACTGGACTCTGCAGACCTTCCAAAGGGTCAAAGGCTAGCCCAGAGCTCCAGGCAAAACATATAGAAGGAACTCATAGAAGACTGAAGCAGGGATTTTAAAGCCAAATTTGCTCTGATAGATATATGAAATAGGTGATCTCTTCTACAAAAGCCAGGGAGGATTTTTTGGGGTTGTTTTTAATCTAAAATGGTAAAGATTATGGTGGTGAAATTCAGAAAACCCAGCTACAGTGCTCAGAAAGGAAAATGAAGACCAGCAACAGGACCAAACAAACCAGGCAGTGTAAGTGAGTATGTGGGTAAGAAAACCTCTTGTCTCCCTGCTCTTATCCTGCAAACAAACAATAACCTGGAAGTATTTTATTGACTACAGTTTGTGTCAGAGGGTATCAGATGACTCACATTAACCTGAAAACAAAAATTTCCCTCAAGTCTTCATTTTAACAGCTAGTGGTTTTTCTGCTTGTTTCAACGTACATAATCAGGTATTATCCACAGGACTGTGCACATCTGTATTCTGCCCAATTATGTAAGTCTAGCCAGTTTTCCCCTCAAGCTAGACTCCCTGTAAAGCCTCATTTCCATTTATATTATTAGGAAGCACTAAGAAGCATTGTTTGGAATCATCAGTTAAAAAAAAAAAAGAAGTTAAAAATTAACAACTATGCATACCAGCTCTGGAGATGAGAAGGAAATGAGGCATAGACATCCATGGGGGGAAGAAGGGAATGTGATATTCCCGAAGAACCATGCTTAATATTCCTGCATGGAAATATTATCCAGCTAAAAAAAAGTGCTTTGTTTTGTTAATGACTGTGCATCACCTATAGAAAACAACAACAGGATTGTATGGTGGCAAAACCTCCAAGGCATAACTAAAGTTTCCAGATCAGTTCTTCAGAGCCAGCACATGCCAGAAGGGAGGAACAGGTGAAAATTATTCCCATTTCACATGTTTCAGTGTCAATCCACTTCTGCTTATTCAAGACTGTAGGACCATGACCTGCACCCCTTCCACTCTCTACCAATGAGCAGAGAGAAGTGCTACAGAAGTCAGAGTCTGGCCTTTCACTTTCAGATTTGCTGAGGGGACCACAGATCATCTGAGGAGTTTTACACTACTGTGATGGATATCACACAAAAACTCACAGTGATAATTTCCCAATGAAGAAAGCTTTTCTTTACGCATCTTGCTAGAGGAAAAAAGAAAAGCAGGGAGAATCTTTTCAGCTGTACCTGAAATTACTTACAGAGTAACACTGCACAAGGGACTGAGCTTCCTTTTCTCAGGACCTATTTACTTCCTGTGTTGGCTGAGCTGAATTTCCATCAAGCAACACTTTTTACAGTACTGCTCAAAGAGGAGGCTTCTTGTACTCCTGTATTTGTTTTCCTTAGCCAAGATTCCAACCAGCAACCTGGAGGTGGGGGTATTCAGCTTGTAGAACAGGCTGGAGAACAGAAGGCTCCAGGGACACCTTGAAGCCCTTGCCAGTACCTAAAGAGGCTCCAAGTGAGCTGAAGAGGGACTTTGGACAAGGGCCTGGAATGACAGGACAAGAGGGAATGGCTTCCCACGGCCAGAGGGCAGGGTTAGATGGAATATTGGGAAGAAATTCTTCCCTGTGGGGGTGGTGAAGCCCTGGCACAGGTTGCCCAGAGAAGCTGTGGCTGCCCAATCCCCGGATGCGTTCAAGGGCAGGTTGGACGAGCTTGGAGCAACCTGCTCTAGTGGGAGGTGTCCCTGCACATGGCAGGGAGTGGGAACTGGATGATCTTTAAGGTGTTTTCCAGCCCAAACCATTCTATGATTCCCTGTGACCTGTTATAGTAGAATTCACACAAGCACCTTTTAATATCAAAATCAATTTTAAAAAGAGAAAACAGGAGGGAGAAGAAACTGGTTTGCTCATGAGAGTTAAGAGGGCAGAAAAACAAACCATTCTATGATTCTATGATAAGATGAGAATGCAGGATGAAATAATTGTTTAAAACAAGAGACTGCATGAGTGCACACAATTCAAAGAGCATAAATTAAAACCATGTGAATACAAACCATTATTTGTTGAAATACACTGGGTAGTAAACTGTGCTTCCACATTTAGTAAAGTTCACCTCAGTTTAAGGAAAAGTGGTTAAGCCTCCTGCTCATACAACTGCTGCAAGATAAACCTAAACTAACTTTAGCCTTAAAACATAGAAACCTGTCCCATTTGATTCTGCAGACAGTGGAAGATGAGTCTGAATCCTCCAGAGTGAATCAGAGCAGAAGTACATGGGATTTCCCTGGAAGATACTATAACCTTCAGTTATCTGTTAATGTAGCTTCTCATTTAGCAACAATGCTCAACATGCAACAGCTATTTTCATCAGCAGCAATTATACTACAGAGAGGTTGTATTGATTATCATTCAGATTCCCATGCAGCTCACTTGAATTACACAGTCAGGGACTGCCTGGGCTATGACCTGTTCTGCTAAAGCAGTTTGATACAGAAGGTGCACCTGCTACCAAACATTAAATACAGCCTTAAGACAACAATTAATTCACCTCCCTCTAGTGAAGAACATTTTTTTTTTTCAAACAGGATTCCCCTGCTACATCAAACTCTGAGGAGGGTTGTGGGCCCATCATATGGAAGAACTTAAGAGCGTAAGAAAACAGTAGAATGTTGTGGACAGTTACATGGTCTGTATTTTGGGAAGGTCACAATCTCATCAAGCATGCTCAGCTTGTGAAGAGGAGATGCTTGTTTGTGACAAATCATTACCTTCAATTTTTTTGTAGCATCCATCTCTTTCTTTTAAATTACAAAAAATAAATACTTACCATCTAACCATTAGCCCAAGCTCCATGAAGTTTTTCAGGTTAGGAAGAGTTTGCCTTAGATCTGGAGTACTCAGCCCGTGCTGATATCTAAGCTACAAGAACAGAAAAAAGCCCTAAAATTAGCACAGCTTTCCAAATCCCAAAGAACATAACATCACGGTCAGTTAATTTACTAGGTTTTTAGGAAGTTTAGGATGATTATCCAGCAGTTTTCAAGATATTTATTCTCCTTAAGAAAATGTTCAATTTACTACTTGTATTAGGAAACCCACCCAAGTGATGCCATGAAGATTTTTGCCTTTTCTTTTATACCCGTTATACCTTTTTACAGCTTCTGTATTCCTAGTGCTTTTTGCCTACATTCTTAAACTTGTTTGTCAAGCTAAGAGACTAAACATTTTAGAAGCTTCGTAGCCAGGGATCAGTGTGCCCCAGACCCCAAGGTCCTCTCCAGAACACATTCTGTAAACCAAGATAGAACCATCCAGGGGAAGGTTCCTTGGGGAGGGGGGCTCACTTGAGCCTCTCATTGGGGAATCTTTGATAGATATGCTAATTAGTAAAACCTATAATGTTATACCCAATGTTGGGGAGATAGACTCGGCGGGGTGCATCTCGATGCATATGACCTGGACGTGTACACCTAAGGATCCTTAAAATAAATACCAAGGTAAAATCCCTTTTCCCCTTCTAACCATGTATGACTTGATTTTAAGACCAGGAAAAGGCATCACAAGAACAGGGACAAAATAATCAGTCAACCTGACTCTTAAATCTCCTTATAATTTTCCTATTTTCTATCTGCAACAGGAGAGCAGGCTCACAGCTTAAAAACACAGCCATTACGGGAAGAGACCAAATTCCAACACAATATTCTATATTAATGAATTCCAAATATTTATCTGTGTGTACTTGTCAGTCTGAGTGTTTCACAGTATGCTGAAATCAGTAATAGAATTCTTATAGTAATATCAACAAATAAAAATACATATTGTCACACAACTGATCAATATCTGTGCTCTTTATACAGTTTATATCAACATTTAAACTCCTGTTATTAGCATCATAATTAAATCCAGCACTCAAATCAGATGCCACGTAGCGAAGCAAAAGGCTATAAACACTGGCGTACTTTAACCCAAATATTGACTCCTATAAGTTGTTCTTACCCTCAAACTATCAAATGACAGCCACATGACATGACTGTCACTGCTAGGAATTATAAACTCCATGTTTAACAAGTCACCAAGTTAAAAATACCTCTGAAGAAAACAGTACACAGAAGGGAAAAAGTCTGTCTTTCAAGTTTGAATCTCAAAATTTCAGGGAAACTTTGCAGAGAAATTTATCTCTTGTGAGGTTAAAATATAAAAAAACCCCGACACTCTACATTCTAGTATCTCTAAGACTACTAAAATGATGCACTACCAACTTAATAAGCAGTTCTCAGCATATGTAAACATCCTCTGGAAGTCTCTGCTGGACTCCAATACAGGCACATACTGCACAAATTCAATGCTGATAGATTTACCTGCTGAAACACAGAACAGTCCCACTCAAAGTTAAATTTCTTTTCTTTAGAATTACACACCTGTTTCCGTAATTCCTGACAGTAAGATGCAGGAAAGTGTCTTAAGTTTCAAAAATTTCTGACTTCTCCCAAACAATCAGTTTTTCACAGAGAAGACTTGAAATTGGGAATGATTTTTATGCTTGTCTGAGTTTCAGAAAGAAAAATTACTTTGGAAGAAAAACACCCTCAGTACCACATTGTACAACAGGCAGCCATTTATTACAGTTTATTATTTCCATATGGACAAAGCCAAATCATACGGTGGGCTTGGGTTCGTATTTTCTGCTACAATGACAGAACCTGGATTAAGACAACCACACAAAATAAATTACAAAACCATCACCACATTCTCCTGATGGGATTATAGTGGATTTGGTTAACTGGAGAACTAGCCTGGAGCAAAAGAAATGAAGAAGGAAAAAACCCATCAAACTCAAAACTTTACATTTGTTCCTCCTCCAACAATCAGAAGTTCATGGAATACCCCTTTTTATACTCATCCATAGATTTTAAGGTTTCAGAGCACAAAAATAAAGTGGATTAAGGGATCTCTCTGTTTCCAACAGGTCAGATCAGAGGAAGGCATGGGTGAGCACAGTATCCAAACATGAGCAAAACTACTGCTTCTACTAAAAGACATTTTTGTATTTCCAATAGTAGAGATGCATATTAAGTAAAGTTAGCATGCAAGTTTCATGAAACTTCTAGAAAAACCTGCATACTATTTTGACTTTGCAACAGATTAAAAGCGAAGCAATACTGCCTTGTGTCTGCATCAATACAAGCTGATGATGATGTATTTACAAACCCAGAAACTGTTGAAAAACTTATGTGCCTTCTATGGGCAGAAAAAAACATACAAAAATCAGCCGATAAATTGGGTTTTAGTCTGGATCCAAAATTACCTCTCCATTAATGCAGCAAAGGTTAACTCCTGCTTCGTGTAATTCTGTAGTAGTCTCCCATATCCTGATAAAGAAATCTCTGCTTTGCTGCGTGATGCAGGCCACTACAGGTACAACACCAAGCAAATGGGAACATGGAGGTGGAAGGAGCTAAAAACCAACTTTTTTTACCTAAAGGATCAGAACTCCTCTTCCTCTTCTCCTTACCCTCCAACAATTTAAAAAAAAAAAACCAAAAACTACTAAGAACTGAGTTTTTTCCCCAAACCATAAAGCACTTCTCATACACCTTCCCTTAAGCTTAATTTTTTTAGCATCCAACACCACACATGCAGGGCCAGTTACTCCACCTCATCCAATAAATAGGAAGGCACTGAACAACAGTCATAAGGACGGAGTCCAGAGGACACCATGGAGATGCACCAAGGGCTGCTGGAGCTCCTCTGCTCTGTAGACAGGCAGGGAGAGCTGAGGATGTTCAGCCTGGAGAAGAGAAGGCTTTAGGGAGACCCCAGAGCCTCTTCCAGCGCCTAAAGGGGCTCCAAGAGCTGGAGAGGAACTTTGGACAAGGGCCTGGAGTGAGAGGACAAGGGGGAATGGCTTCAAACTAACAGAGGACAGGGTTAGATGGAATATTGGGAAGAAATTCTTGGCTGTGACTGTGGTGAGGCCCTGGCACAGGCTGCCCACAGAAGGCAGGTTCAAGGCCAGGTTGGATGGAGCTTGGAGCAACCAGGTCTAGAGGAAACCCCAGGGCAGCGGGGGTGGAACTGGATGATCTTTAAGGTCTGTTCTAGTCCAAACCATTCTATGATCCCCTGTGACCTGTTACAGTAGGATTCACACAAATACCCTTTAACATCAAAATCAATTCTAAAAAGAGAAGAATGTAGGGAGAAGCTGCTTTGCTCATAAGAATTAAGAGGGCAGGAAAACAAGAGCAGACAGAGGTAACTGTGTGCTGCCTTGACTCTCCTAAGAAACAGTTCAAATTTCAATTGCTGCTATTAAAAGTCACCTGTCTCCACACTAAGTTTCTAATGCAATAATTTGCAAAATCAGCATTTTATTTAAGATTTTAAAGATTAGCTTGTTTCTTCAGGATATTACAGACCCAGCCATCCAAAGAAAACATGCCTGTTTTAATTGGAGCGAAGATCTGTCCAAGATTTGTGTTCACATAGACCATGTATTCTCCACAGGACTTTGAGTAAATCATTAATGATGTTCCAGTAATAAAATATTAATTCTGATTTCCATACCAATAAATAGCTCCTATATACAGCTTTGTTTTCCCAAGTGCAGCTCTCATTTTAGTTACTAGCAACACTTACTCCACAGAAACAAGATATAGGAGACAAGATGCATCGTATTTCATGAACAGTTCAAGGCAGAAGAATTTAAGGAATTACCTGTAGGGAAAAATCTGAAGAAATAGAATAATACATTTATTTTAAGGCCAACTTCTCTACAGAAGACCAGCTAATCATACCAGTGGGTATTTTCTATTATGAATATATATTCCAATATCACAAAAACCCATAAATGTTAAAATAAACTGCATTTAAAACAGCAGTTCTCAGAATGAAAGGTAGATTTACTCTTAAAAAACTTGTATTAGCTTCCTAAGAAAGTGTTTAAAGACTGAATTTCCATAAAAGACTAATACTAACAAAAACACAGTATTAGCTGTAGGTGAAACACAACAAATTGAAGTTAAATTGTAACGAAATGGGCATAATTGGTTTACACTCTTTAGAATGAGAAAAAATAATATTCAGCTGCTCCAGTTTCTACCTGTATTTCCTTCTCTGCAACGGTCTGAACTTACACTGGAATGTGTCCATACCCAGGAGTGAACCAGCTCCAATCTGAGCATCTCTGCTCTACTGCCAACCAAGGAGCTTCCAAGGATTTATTTAATCAACAGGACTTAGACTTAAAAACCTAAAATCATGTTAGACAACAGAAAAGCTTACTGCCTTCCTAAAGGTAACAATTCCACAGCAAAATGTTCATTCATCAAATCTACCAGCAGAGATACCTCGTTTCTTAACTAAAATACAAACCTGCAAAGGTTCAGTTACTTTCCTATGAAGTCCATAGGAAGTAATAGGACTACTAAAGCTTTTCATTTAAGTTGGCTTAAAAAGAAACCATTTAGCTATCTTTCTATTTCTGGGTAATTGCAGATTGCACCCGAGATCAAAATTAGGGGGTTTGCCACTCTGCGGCCGCTCTTAAGAAAAAGAATAATGTCCTGCATTTATATGCAAAGAACAACTGTCCATTTCCTATCCTAATTCCTGCAGCAGTATTTAATGACTAATAGTATACAAGCATATACATTTACTTCCAGCCAGAAACTACAGAGTACCTGGACTCAAATATCTTTTTTTGGAGGGAGTGCAGAAGGACTCCAATTCTAAACTCATCTGCTCATCATTTCTCATATTGTTTCCCCAGCCATATTCATCTTGTTCTAAGCCACGTGAAAGCAGTCTAACAGCCAGAATAAGTTACTAAAGTTCAAAAATAGCAGCCACTTCAGTACATATTGTGCATAATATTCAAGTCTATGCCAAAATCTGCTGTATTTTGGACTTCCCTTAGTCCCCACTGCAGGCAACTGGTTCTTGATGTTGTAGCAGCACCTGTACCTACAGAATAGGTGGACCCAACCCACTACTACACTATGCAAAGATCTTGAAATATTAAGGCAGTCAAAAGCAATTTTGAATTATTTTCAGCTATATGAGGAGTATCTCTTGATAGCATCAAGAATTTCAAAAGAACATCTGCTCCACAAATGTGAAAACCTACAGAGAAAAATAGAAGCAAAAGCGTTGTTTCAAATTTGCAGAGCTGGTCACAAGCCAAGCATTTGCATAAGGTTTTCAGAGAATGTCAAACACTGGGACAGAAATATAAAGTTTTAAAAATTTTTAATAAAATGACAGTTAATTGTTTTACAAGATCCTGGATGACTTTTCAGAGTATGAAGGAGTACTGGCAGGGATTCAGATGACTAAGCACTGCAATAATGAAAACAGGAAGTGTTGTTATAATGCCTGTTGCTATATAAACAACCATGGGGGATCAGTGAAATAATGCCTGCTGCTATATAAACAGTTGCATGTGTTTATACCTTTTGGGGGCAATTATAAAATTCTAGATTATTGAACTCTTCATGTGTTGCTTGCCTTTGTTTTACTGAATCTGGCTAGTTGCTCTAGCTCTGAACACCTATGTGGGTTTACTGAAAAACCCTTAAGCTACAACATTAGTGTAACATGTAAATAGCTCTTTAGATAATGTACCTCCAAACTAAGCATCTAAAAATCATTTTCATTTTTCATACTTAAAAAGACTGTCAGTAAGCATCAATTACAGTTTGGAAGTAAACATAACCAAATGGGTTTTAAAACTTTTTTTAAGCTTCTTGGGGAAGTAGGAACTAAAAAAAAGAAAAATAACCACTGTGATTATAACAAGTCTTAAAGTCCTCAATCTTGCTTTCAGAAGGACCAAATAGAGGACTGCCACAGTAGTGAGAGTAGTGCCCTCATCCAAGCAAGAGGAAGTGCTCAAATACAACAGCTATTTCAATAGAAATTATGACTTATCTTCATATACCTGCCTCCCTCTCCCAGAGTTACACCTGAAAAGCAGATGTTTATTTTGCAACTTATTAAGAGTATTAAACTAACAAGAAGGCAAGTTGCATCCACATCCTTGAAGACCCATGTCCTTCATTAATCCATTGAGCATATGCTTTCAAGTTCCTCAAGCTGACCCAGTGTGCCTAAAGCCTTCACTAAAGCCATCTTAAAGGACACCCACCACAATTTTGATTTAGAAATAGTAAATAAAGCACACAAACAGCAATCAAGCAGTAACAGGAGATAACAACCGCATTTTATGCTGTACCTTCAAAGGGTAGTTACAATCAGTTATTTTTGAAGCATGCTTAGTCTGAACTAACGTGATTTGTCCCACATTTACAAGGGAGAGGCTGACATCAATAAGATAATTTCCTGTTATCACAAAATCCTACAATGCTTTGGGTTGGAAAGGACCTTAAAGATCATCTTGTTCCAACCCCCTGCAATGGGCAGGACACTTTCCACTAAACCAGATTGTCCCAAGACCTGTCCTACTTGGCTTTGAACACTTCCAGGGATGAGGCAACCACAGCTTCTCTGGGCAACATGTGCCAAGGCCTCAACACCCTCACAGCCAAGAATTTCTGCCTAATATCCCATCTAACCCTACCCTCTGGCAGTGGGAAGACATTCCCCCTTGTCCTGTCATTCCAGTCCCTTTCCTGCTCTCTTGGAGCCCCTTTAGGCACTGGAAGGGGCTTTAAGGTCCCCTTGAGCCTTTCCTTCTCCAGGCCGAACACCCCCAGCTCTCCTAGGCTGTCTCCAGAGCAGAGAGGTCCCAGCCCTCGGAGCATCTCCATGGCCTCCACTGGACTCGCTGCAACAAGTCCACATCCTTCTGATGTTGAGGGCCCCTCACTCTCTCACTTTGACTTGTAACAGTGGTAACTAACATTGGAGATGCCACGCAGTCCTGAACCAACACAGTCACTAGTACAGTTTAGAAACATTGATCTCTACCATCAGAGCAAAAGGTCCTCACAGAGTTCTGGCTGATTCAGTTCTCACAAACTGCATCAAATTGAGATGGAAACTTTTTCTCACCACTGGTTCCTCCTGCCCCAAGAACAGCCTGTCTCCTTTCCTCTCCTCTCAGCCTGGAGAATTTAAATTCACTTCCATCTGAAAGGCAGGGGAAATTCATACATGAAATTTACATACAGGAGTGATTCAGCAGTGATTAGGGAAACTGTATTCTCATCTGATAACAGACCTAATTCCCTTTTACCTTCTTTGATTTGTCCTAGAATTATATTAAGCTGCTTCTTCCTCTTGCATTCACCAAAACACAAAGTCTGATCTTTATTCAAAGACAGCAGCAGCCTCAATTCTAAATGCACAGCAACTTGTACTATTCCACCAAATATTTAGGAAGCAATTTCAGTCTAATTTTTAAAAGTGCAGCAATATTTAATACTGGATTTTGGTTTCACCGCAATATAGTGTTTATTGGAGATAGATCTCAAGAAATAAGAAGTAGGAGTATGTGTTTGAGTACAAGTGGAATGCACTGTAGAACTAAACATTTAGATGAGTCAAAAGCTGCGTTTACTCAAGAACTCTCTCACTGATATCTATGAACCCTCCCTGAGAGTAAACACAGCACCTCTCCAGAGAGGTCTCAAACATTAACCTTCATGGTTTCAGTGTGGTGTCCCAGTAAGGATATGGGAAACCATTGTCATAGACAGGCTGGGAGAAACAGCTACTCGTGTAAGTAAAGTACTCCTGTAAAACTTGCAGTTATGGGCTTAACATATATGAGCCCCCATGCCCATAAAGGTGCGCCTCATATGCCACAACTGTTCCATAAAATAACATAAAAAAAGGCAATTTAGAAGACAGAGCAGTTACTAGCCTCCAAAAAATCTCCCTCGCTTCCCAGTGAAGCACTCAAATAACTAGAACCATGTTTACTGCAGTCTTCTTGCATTTATAGCTTGATAAGATGAAACTATAGAGCATAACCTTTCCAGGTTCAGGTCAGAGCTTCTAAAAGGGTTCAGTATCACAAATTGATGTTTACTGGATTATAGGACATAGGCAAACTTATTTCCTATGACCTCATTCATCCTGAGCTTTTGTATTAAAAATCATTACATCGGGCACAGAACAAGAGGTCAGATGTGCAAAAGTCAGAAGGAGAAAGTAAGTAACGTTCTGTCCCTCCATCTTAAACGTGACATCTTCTGTATGTGTTTAGGTCCCCAAGAACTATGCCCCAATTCTGCATACCTGAAATTTCCTTTTTACCTATATAAACCAAATATCAACCTATGAATACCAGAAGGGCAATATTCTCAGGGAATACACAGGTATGTACAGAGAACTCTCCCACCTTGTCCGGCATGGAAATCAGAGAAAATATATGGTTAGGGTTATAGTGCTACACACTCCTCCTCCATTTGTTCGTTACTTTCACATTTTAATAAGTCCACTCCAAAACCAGGCAATTTTCCCATATGACATCAGTCCAGCTGTACCTCGTACCTTAAGATGTTGCAGGAAAGGAATCTGCAGAATCATTTCAGTGGGCAAACAATGAGCTCCATTAGATGTTGTAAACACAAAATCTTTCAGCTATTTGCTCTTTCATGTTGTTTTGGGAAAGCCCTTGTTTTTTAAAATGGGTGAAATTGAGCTTCTGGCCATTCATTCATCCAGGTTTGTGAACCCGGCTCTCTCAGGTGATAAGGCTCTTGCTTCAAGAAAGCTTTTTACTCAAAGAGCAAATGATTCAGCCCATGACACAGAGCTTAAATGGAAGAAGAATTTGGGGATTCTCTGCTCCCAGCCACATCTTGCACTTCAGCTGACCTGCTTTTCCAGGTAGCTATTATGTTTACTGTCAGTGGACAAAGGAGACTGACTTCTAAAAAAAAAGATTAGATTGTGAATCAAATGGGAAGTCCTCTCATTTGAGGAGTACAGAATCAACAGTTTAACCTATGAAAAACTTGCTTCCTATTAGGATAACCACTGGCATTCAGTGAACTCCACTTGGCACTAAAACACACCAATATGTAAAATGGTTTCTCATATGATGTATGATATTTTGAACTTAAACCTGAGTCAGGGAGCATTAAACCAAGGACAGGTTCAGGACTGGTCTTCCTGAAAACATTAATTTATACATGCTAAATTGAACCAGAAACTTTGTTTTTTTTCTAATTACACAATATTAACTTCACAAATATTTACATGAATTACACGAAAGTCCCAGCAAAGAGAGATGCAATAACCCCTTCAGTATTTCCAGTCTCTTGAAAAATAAAATGCTTCAAAGCTCTGGATTTCCAGACATTCTGGACTGATCAATAAGTGAATGAGCCAATACATATCAGACACTTTTATTCCATTTGTTGGAGAACAACTTGCTCTAAACTTCAACCACAGTATTTAAAAAGTCCGAAAGGCATTTATGGATGATTAAGTAGCTGACATACCAAAAGCTTTCAAAACAGGTTTTTTGCCCTGATGTGCCAAATCTTATGCACAGAAGTATGAGACAAATCCTGACCCGAGGAGGTCAAAACATACATATTAAACTGTACAACAGAAAAACAAAGAATGCAGGGGAAGAAGTGAAAATAAACAGAAGCTCAGGAAAAAAAAATCTAAACCCCACAAGTCACAGCTTGTCACTTGCTTGCAAATAACAGATGAGAAGAATTTTTATGCATTAAAGCAAGTGAAGTTTCAAGAAATGACATGCATTTTACCATAATTTCTTTTATCCATTAAGAAATGGGTGACATGGCAGAAAGAGAGAAGTCTCCGAAGGAAGAGACAGGCTTACAAAGCAGGTCCTGGAATTCCAAAGGTGTGAACGTTTTACGTTTGAATGTCCAGCTTTGCCTCCAGTGCACACACTCTACTTGTTAAAAATTATACACTACAGCTTTTTCCTACACTGATACATTGTGCCAGGGCTTGATAAGAAACTTCCCACTTCAGTTTTGTAACACAGAAGTTATATATACTACAAAGGAACTTAAGTTGGCAGACGTGTTTATGTCAGATCAACTATATCAGGAATCCATTTACCTTCTGATTATTCAATTTTGGTTCTATTTTAAAGACATACTCCTTTTTTTTTTAAGAAACTTTGTGGACTGAAGAGCTAATGCACAAAGATGATGACAGCTACACAGTACAAAAGTTATGTAACACACAGAACATGCCTGCAAGGATGGTCCCCCAAAATTATTTTGGAGGACTGACTAAGCACAGCTGATGATGCTACCTCTCCTATTCATAGAATCCCAGAACAGTTTGGGTTAGAAAGGACTTTTAAGCTCATCCAGTTCTAACCCCCCTGCCATGGGCCTAGATACCTTCCACTAGATCAGATTGCTCCAAGACCCATCCAGCCTGGCCTTGAACACTTCCAGGGATGGGTCAGTCACAGGTTCTCTAGGAAACCTCTGCCAGGGCCTCAACACTCTCACAGCCAAGAATTTCTGCCCAATATCCCATCTAACCCTGCCCTCTGACAGTGGGAAGCCATTCCCCCTTGTCTTGTCACTCCAGGCTCTTCTCCAAAGTCCCTCTCCAGCTGTCTTGGAGCTCCTTTAGGCCCTGGAAGGGGTTCTGCGGTCTTCCTAAAGCCATATCTTCTCCAGGCTGAAAAATCCAAGCTCTCCCAGCCTGTCCTATATGAGAAGTGCACCATCCCTTCAGTCACCCACCACAGCTGCAGGAGCCTCCAGCACTGCCTGGGCTTCAGGTGCAGGTGCCAGGATCTGTATGGGTTGAAGACCCAAGATCTGCTCCTTCACAGAGCAAGTCAATATTGGCCTTTGCCTACAAACAAGTATAGGCAGGCTTTCAGCTGAATGGAAGTGGGACTTTAGTTACAACTAATCCAGTCTCATTTCAACATATTTTATCTTGGCATGGGCGATAGGAAAGGAAAATAAGAAAGTCTTTCCAACAAGTTTGCAAAAAACATAAATAAATTCCCCAGTTCTAAATGATCTGGCTAAGTATCAGCTCACTGTCACCCTAGGAAACTTTCAGGAATGAAACCTCTCCTAAGAGCTTTTGGCTCTACACAGCTGGAGAAGGTACTTTGTGGTTTTTCAGGTGCAGTCCCTTCCTTTTAGCATTAAATGAAAGCTTGGCACTTCACAAGACAAGGACTAGACTCTGGCTTCAACCTGTGCTCCTTTAAGAACACTTCTCCCTATGTAGCTAAATTGGCCTCAGATTCAGACGGTGCATTCTTTCTGAACTGTATGTTTTATGATCTTAGTTTAGGGGCCTCATAAAAGATGTAGCGTGCAAGTCACAGTATCCTACACTCAAAGGGCCATAACCACTGCATATACACCACTACCCACAGAACTCTTGAAGACACTTCTGCTCCATAGTGTTTATTGCCAAAACAAATTTCTAGACCTAACATTTCTGCTCTTCAACTTCCCATGGAAAAGTTTATTAGTTTCTATTATAGAGCTGATTTTCTCTCATGTTTGATAGTTTAACAGAGCCAGAAACTGAACCTCTTGCCTCATTTCACATTTAACAGCTGAGTTTCAGTTCAGTCTCTTACATATGGCGCTAGTACATAAACATTCACCTTTAATTCCATCAGCTATGGAGGAAGACAGCACTTTGACTACACCTAAAATATATCAAGTATTTTGCTTTTCTTCTATGCTGCTCTGAATGTTACTTACCTTGTGCATTAGACAAGCAACTCACCCACAATGCAGCATTCCCACAAAAGCAGCACTGGCTGCTCAGCTTCTCAAGCAGGTTACGCAAAGCACGTAAATGCCACCTGCCACCACGTGGACACAGTGGCCATGCACACACAAGAGGAGGGCTAGACACCGGTTACTTCCCTGGATCTGTACTCTATTGATGACAAAAAGAGCCTTGGGGGAGCTGACAAGAGAGTAACACTTTGTTTTTTTGTCAAATAGCAAAGTACATGTGTTGCTAATAACTGTCAGATGAAAGCAGAACTATTCTTTGGTCAGGGCTGAGCAAACCATGTCAATGTGAATAGGAATATCAGTCTAACACAACTCAATATGGTCTGACAAAACAAATGAGGATTAGAAAAGAAGCCTTCCCTGCAAAACGATCCCAAGCATGGCATTCAGGCTGAACAGAAGAAAAAGTAACCTTAACTCATGCAGTGCAACAAATTCCACAGGTTTCACTAAACCTGGAAGTAATGCCTGGAAGGTGATGCTCTGCCTGCCACCATATACAGAGATCCCACTAACAAACACCAGCAACAAACTTTTTACACAAGCAGACAGGGATAGGAAAAGGGGAACAGATGTAAACTAAAAGAGGGCAGATTTAGATTAGATACTAGAAAGAAATTCTTTACTCAGAAAGTGGTGAGGCCCTGGCACAGGTTGCCCAGAGAAGCTGTGGCTGCCCTATCCCTGGAAATGTTCAAGGCCAGGTTGGACAGGGCTTGGAGCAAGCTGGTCTAGGATTGGTGTAGGGAAGGTGTTGGTCTAGGGAAGGTGTCCCTGCCCATGAACAAGATGGTCTTCAAGTTCCCTTCCAACCCAAACTGTTGTATGATTCTATGAACTGAGGTAAGACTAGAGACATTCACTCATTGGGTTGGCAGTAGGAAAACAAAGAGTTGTAAAATTGTCCAAATTATTTGCAGGTCTACTTTTCAAGAGCTAGTAATTTAGACAAGGACAGAACACCAACATTCCTGAGGCCACGTCCAACAAAGCCAGACGGAGATAGTGACCAAGGTCACAGCAAAGGAATGAAAAGGGTCTCACAATAGTCATACAGCTGCCCTCTGTTTCTGTGGTAAAGCTAAGACTTAGAATAAGAAATCCAGAAGAACAAGAGACAAATTAATTTGATGTCCTTCAGTGGCTGACAGAAATAGCAAATCATTTGATACTTAGAGTGTAAATAACTTGACTGCCCTGTGCAAAATACCAGCTGCAGTAAATTCCCTGCTTACTGGTATCTAAAGAAACCAGCTTTACAGCTATATTGAAATTGTGTCCTCTACAAGCAATCTTGCAACTGGACAAGTAATAATACTTGTCAAGTATCATGCAAGAGACAAACCCTTGAATACCTACAGAAATTGGAACTTTCATGAACAAGATGGACATGTTCTCTTCAACGGCTACACATCATATATACATGCATTAGACATAATGACCAATACAGGACAGAAATCATGTAATATAGAACCACAGTTTGGGCTGGAAGGGACCTTCAAGCTCATCTCATTCCAACCCCCTGCCACTAGACCAGGTTGCTCCAAGCCCCATCCAACCTGGCCTTGGACACCTCCACAGATAGGGCAGCCACAGCTTGTCTGAGCAACCTGTGCCAGGGCCTCACCACCCTCATCTTTCAGGGTATACAATTTTGGGCCAGTTATTCTCCCACAGTAACACTGTGTGTGATCACTAGGGACTCACTCACCTCAAGGAGGAAGGTCACTAAATTAAGACCATCTCATTATATGTAATGAAGAACCAACACTGAAGTCAGGCCAAAGCAATTAAGGCTCTGGGAACAAAGGAAAAAGACAGCAAAGCAGCCAGTAAAGCAGCAGTAAAGATGCTTTCTTTCTACAGGCCTGCAACTCAAAACTAAAGCCACTGCACTCTCAATATCTCCCACTTCAAAGTTATAAAAAAAATTAACTGAGATGAAAAAACCTGGAGCAGCAAGACCACTGCTCAAGCACTTGTGAGAGCTCAGCTCCACAAGGTCCATGTTTGTGCTCCAGCAGAATTGGGTGCCACCCACATTGTATGTTCCAAACAAAGAGAACTCTGAGAGACGCCATTTTGACCCTGGTCTGTGTTCACTTATCACCCACAAAAAACCTCACCACGCGCTTCAGGGTTTTCCTAATATTCATCTACCATAACAAGAGGTTTTCATGGTATAATCTCCATTACTCCGCTTTGAATACCAGAATGAGAGTTCAATTCTTTCTCCTGCTAAAGCCTCAGCTTCCTCAGATACTCCATACACATCCCTAATTTAGGAGCTGCAGAGCTTATGGGGCTAGTACTTGCCAAATGCTCTCCCACTGTCTAATGCTTTGGAGAGCTGCACAATTCACTCCCATTTTTAGCAACTGTATTGTACGCCACCTTTGACAATGACAGTGAATTTTTCTGACAGACATTATTAGACATAAGTCACTAATTTCTCTTTGAAAAAAATCCCATGTTTCTATGCCAGTGAGAGTAAAATAACTGAAATCTTAACTGGAAATGTATGGCCTTAGTTAACATTATCCAACTCAAAAAGCTCCTCTGTGAACTTTGTGAGGGATTCAATTTTACAAACAGAAAATATGGGTATTGAAACAATTTGTGCTTACATACAGATGGAAGTTATTATGAACTCTCAGAATTAACACACATTGTTTCAACTTCGGAATGTAACAGCAAAGCAAGTTTCTCCAAAAAATACTCTACCAAGCCAGCACTGAGCTGTTTCTAATTCCAGCTGAATTCTCCTGAGTGCAAGATGTGGTTTCCATTGTTATTATCCTGCTGTTTTACAAAACAGTACCACTTTATCTAGAAGAGTTTTTATGTCAGTAATTTTACTTAATATCAACCCCATCTCACTTCTTCCACACTCACATTTCTCCTTGCTGCCAGAATTCCAGGTAGTTGTGGAAAAAAAAAAAAATATATAAAAATCTGTGAAACCAGGGAAGCTTAAACAAATAGTTTCAAAGTATTTCTTTAAGTTGATCATTTTTATGGGCTCTTTGTTTCTCACAGTGATCAAAACTTGCATGAATGATTCAAGCTCTTGTCTTCATGCTCCAGTAAACTCGCCACTATTCTTCCCAGGCACCTCCAACCTTCCCACAGCACACAGACGGAATTAAGCACTGAGTTACATTTACTCCTGACAAAGAGGACTGTTTCTCTGAATTAAGGCCAATACCTTTGGGTGATAGTCTGGAGGTAAGAGAGAGGCAGCTGCTCATTCTCCATCCAAACTTAATTTTTCACACATTCACAAGAACTAAGCATATCTGGAAGCTTCTCTAAAAGCAGCCATAAGGTCTGCTAAAAGCTACGTAAATTCAACAGTTCCAGCATCCCAAGGAACACACAAAGGATTCAAACAATCTTGGGTTTTTAGGTCAAATCAGCCCCAGAGCACAGAGGTTTTGTGATGCATTTCTGCACACTATCTACCTGTTCTGCTTTCATAAAGGAATTTCCCCTTGGAAGAACTATAAAAAGCAGCAATATTTGACCAAGGACATCAAAACAAAGGTGACTACAACAGTTTATGCGGACATCAGTAACACTTCCATGATTAAATAAGTAGTAGAAGCACTCCCAGTAATTCCGGTTTACTTTTATTATGCTTTTATATCCAACAGCATACAATCTCAAGTATTAACATGTGAACCACTAGTGTTGTACCAACCACTTCAAAGTCTGGCCACTGACTAGCTTGCACCAGCACCAATGACCCCACATAGACTTGGAAACTCAATACATGCTTAAAGTGTTCATTTACTTTTGTGAGTTTAAACACATGCCAGTGATTTCAGAAACCAACTGCAAGGAACTGGAAGGCAACATGGGTGAGTGACTGTGTGTTCAACTACCCAGAGTCCTTCAGAAACAGGACAAAAAAATCAGAATGATAAGTTACAGTAGGTCCAAGAGTGATAATAATTCAGAGGTGACAAGTCAAAGAGATAAACAGGAAACCAAGTGAAGTGGTGAAAGTTCCAATAAAAAAAAATACTACAGGCACAAGTGTCAATTAACCCAAACTACATGAACAGGAAAGACAATCACCATGGGCTCAATGAAGAATTCATTGTTTCGATGACATAAACCACAGAGCTCTTGCTTGCATCACATAACTGAATGGCAAACTCCAGAACAAGGTAAAAACCCGGAAGGGCTGAAAGGCAAAGCAAGCAGCATCACAACTCACAAGTTACAGAATGAACCAGTGTAAGCAGAAGGAAATAGGAAGCAGAGATTAAGGAAAGCATTGATTTGATAGTAATGAAGAGAGAGATCTATCAAAGCATTTGAAGGAACGACTAATCCTTTTTCTCACTAATTTTCCCTCTGTAGGTCAAGTGTGAACAGCTGTCTGCCATTACTAATACCACCAACAAAGAGGCACAGTCTAAGATATATTAACAGCCTGGCTAAGCAAATTTCCAAGATTAGCAGCACTTGATTAACTTTGTCTTAAGATATTTTAGCCTTTAAGTAATTTGAGAGGTTATTGTCCAAAAAACACTAAGCATGGGCAAGTCTGGAAAATGGTAAATGCAATCCAAGCTTAAAAAACAAGTAACACAGAAAGACTCAGAAGCCTTACTTCAATTTAGGTAAGGAATGGCAAAAAAAGTGATGGAAGAAAAAACTGGAAAAACAAGCAAAACTAGTAGAAACTAAGCATAAAAAGGTCATATTTTTCAAGAATAAAACTCTAAGACTAATGTAATTTCAAACAGGTTAGAAACAGAAATGTCATATTTCTGTTGAAATTTAAATCTCCTGGCATTTTCTGGTATAATATGCTCACAAGCATTCTGGGGAAATGGGATATTGATGAACTATGAGTGAATACAGAGAAAGTACTCTTGGGTGTAATAATGAATGGTTCATGGCTACAACTGAAGTGCTGGTGAAGTGGGGCTCCACTTGAAATAACAGAATCCCAGTTCTATCCAATATTTTAATTAGGTAATCTGGACCCAGGCTCAGGTGCAGCCAGAATAAAGCTGAGACTGAGTTCTCAATCTCCGGTGTTACGCCACCATAGCAGAATCATGATTAAGAACAAAGAAGTTCATCTTTAAGAATACATTCAAGGTAAAGCATGTAAAATGTAAATTAAACGAGTCACCTGCACAAATTCAGAATGGACTATTTTGTTCATGTGCAGAAGATACCTGGAGCTGTTGGTTGCACAGAATCGTAAGATTCATTCTGCTAGGCTTTTAAGAGTACAAACCCATTAGAACCCAATGAACTGGAAGTAAAAGGACAAGATCTGGGAAGCATTTCTCCCATCCTACTCAATGTTTTGAAAGCAACAGTTGCTCACTGTACCCAGCTTGGGGCACTGCATCTCAAGGAAAATGTGGATTCAAATGAGAATTTGAGACAAGAAGAGTGTTGAAAAGTGCTTTTTCAATGCATAGAAGTTTTCAAAGAGAAAGAGACTTAAATGGATCAGATTATTATAATATATAAAGAGGGAAAACAGGTTTGGACTCGATGTCAGAAATTAGATGTCTTCAGTGGCCAAGACAGTCAAGCACTGGAACTAAGGAGTACTTATATCACAGGCTTTTCTTCACAGAACATCACCAGGGACAGCATAAGAGCAGTTGACCCTGCTCTAGGACTACGTACCAGTCAAAACAGCCTCCACAGGCCTCTTTCAGACCAGCTTTCTGAAGATTCTCTGAATTCCATACCAAACGTGTTAGCTGCAGATATTACTGCCATCTCAAATACAAGTTTGCAAAGTCTCTTGCATTTTCCAGAGTAAAGGATGTTTTTTAAAATACATTAAAACAAGAAGTAAGGTGTATGACAGGACTTTTTAAAGTCACACATTTGCAATACTTCATATTTTCCATGTGTTGTGTTTTCTTATAAGGGTAGAATATTAGTTGAAGTAATAATAGAGCAAAATTAAAGACACAGGAGCAAGAATTACATTAATGGATCTTCAAGTACAATAGAATAAAAAACCAGAAAATATTTATAATTTTCAAAACAGTGTGAAGTCTATAGACTCGAAGAATGTACCATTTGAAAAGAAAAGATTCATTATTATCTGGCAAGTCCTTCTCTAAGCACCACAAGAAAATCTCAAGCACAAAGCTGTAAGGTAAGTGAAAATAATGTTTTCAAGGACATTTCTCTTAGTTCACAGGTTTTCACCACAGAGAGCAGCATCACAAGACAGCATATGCACACTCACATCATACTGACACCAAGCAGAGAACAGATTAAAAAAAAAAAAAAAAAAAAAAAAAAAAAAAATCTCGAGTGTACCAACCTGTGCTATATTTTTGTTGAGAAGATAAACTCCATATTCAAACTGAAGCTTCTCCCCTCCTTTCGGATATAAAGGAAATCTGACAGGGAAAAAAAAGAGGGGGAAAAGCATTTAAGGTGAAATTATTCAGATGCTTATGTAAACTTCAAAAAGCCCCAGATTCCTTTTCTGAGAAGGTAAAGATTTAAAGTTTCCCTTGCTGACTACATAGGATGTATTTAGGAACCCTCTGCAACTCCAGTCAATCAGCATTTAAAACTGATGTCAAAACCCAGCTATGGAATTCCATTTTTTAAAGTATTTCAGGTTTTTAAAAGACACTTCACAATTCCCCCAGTGCTGCAACATCCCTTTCACCAATCAAAGTGTAATTTCAGAAGCACATAGCACAATTCCAGATCTCACGCTATCCCTCTGCATTTAGCCAGTCACATTTGGTTAGCTCATTTCCAAACAAAAATAATCTTTTAAAAAAGATGTTCTCTTTTGATCATTATCCTGTGATTGACAGAGCACAAAACCCTTTACACGGAGAAGAAATCTGCAGGCTCACTTACCAGAACAACACTCAGAATAGAAGTGATTCAACAAACTTCACACATGCACCAAAGGCTTGAGTCACAGCATCATAGATCACCATGGCCCTTGCAAATATTATATTACTGATCCTTATTTTTCCTATGTAATAAATATTGCTCACCATTTTAAACACCCGCATGTAGCAAACAGTTTATAAGAACATAGCGCTGCTATGTGAGACAAGAGAACTAAAGCATTAGTCCCTTAAATACTGAAACTCTTTGACAGTTTCTGCATTAAAGAATATAACTTTATATGTTTGCTTAAAGAATCTCTGCTTAAGTGATGCACTTCTCAAACAGCTTTAACAGCTGTACCCTGTACTTCTAAGGATTGTCTTTTGACTCTTCAGCACCAGAGATTATGAGGTCATCATGGTCAATTCAGCAATCTTAGTACAAACTAAAATTTATTTTTATGGGAACTACAGCGCGAATCAAGCTTTTGTCTTTTCATGAACCACATCCTGCAGCTCCTAATCAAGATGCTGAATGAATTATCCGCATAAGCCCCACGCTACACCAGAAACCGAAGTCTCTCTCAAACATAAGATAACAAATACAGGAGATCAGTATCTACTAGAAACAACACACATTCTGGAGAGGTGATTAGGCAAAGTGGATTTTATCATCCATCAGCCCCACAGTAGAGTACATTTGCAACTTATAAGAAGTATATAGTGCCATTAAAGCTAAAGGTTAACAGGTCACAATCACAGCAGATCAAATATTGAGACGTCAGCTTCAGGTTTTATGCTACTTTCAAACTTGCTACATGTCTTTAAGTCGAGGAACATAAAAATCTCTGTGAATCTCTAGCTCACCTTGCTTAATAGAACTATAAATCAAACTAGTTCCCCATGCAAGAAAATGAAACTTTTCCAAATGAACACGTGCTACAAAAATTCCACAACACATTACTCCAAGTGTAAAATACAAAGCAAGAGGAATTCATTTCAGTAACTCCAATTACACTACCTAAACAGAGCAAGGGTTAGATTTAAAGGATAACTTTACAATTAACAGTCTAAAACTAACCGACTTTTTTTACAATAAAAGCACCATTAGGAACACAAACCATGTTTCCCTAGAAGGTAGCATTTCATTAAGTCATTAGTAATGGGAACCATGTATTTTTTTACTATACACACAGCTCTTCAATCCATGTAGTATAGAAAGGGGGTAAAAACTGGTTTATGATGCTCACTGACATCTCCCACACATTTCCCTTTTAAAAGGGAAAATCAGGCTTTTCTGCTTATCACATTGATCCTGCTTCTTTGCCAATATTCACATTTCTATCCTTTAACTTCGACTAATTAATCTTGAAACGCTTTTAAATCACATACATCCTCAGGTCAGCTTTCACAACATCATCAAATGAAAGTCTTGAAAACTGTCAGTGGATGTCTTGGCATATATACATTTATGACTCAAGAGAAAAATATTATTAAGTTTTATGCCCCTCTCTTTGTGTGTTATCTTGCTTACCCATTAAACCTGGTCACAAGCAATAAGCTCAAGGGAGAGGAACCTGAACACTATAGTGCTTCAGTGAGTATAACTGAACCCAACTTGAACTGCTGCCTCCCTACATGAAATTCTTCTTGCCTGCTCCATAGGAAAGCATTAACTGTAAGCTTCATCTCTCCCTTCAGCATGCTGCAAAAAGCTGAGTCTGCTGTGTAAGGATTTAGTTATACTAAATACTTTTGAAAAACATTATTTTAGTATTTTTATAATCACAAAACACATAATAAAATTCAAAATGGCGTTCACCTACCTATTCTACTCCAAAGTGTACCTTCCTTCTTTCCATTCTTGCTGATATATTTGGGGGAAAAAAATCACTAAGCTCCTTTAAAGCAAAACATAGATACTTATTCTGAGATGAAAAATTCGAAGGAGTGTGATATATTTAGTGGAAAGAAGAAAAAACACAAGCTACAGGTACTCTTTCTATAATCAACAGAAAAGAACATCTGAGAGAAGTTATCAAGTGCTGGAAATTTGTTCTCAGTACAGAACAGAGCTCAGAAGTTGATCTCTGGTCTTCCTCAGAGTAGTACTTACACACTCTAGGAAACCATACATCTGCCATGTGAACAGGCAGGAATTATGAACAAAACAGCTTCTGCTCAGTAAGGGTCCACGCACGCCTTTGTAAAAATATGTTGACATTTACATACAGCTACGGAATATGACATTTCAACAGCATGTGGGCTTCTTAAAATACAGTGCTAACACACCCTGAGTTTACAGTAGATGATGTATTTCTGAATATAAAGAGCTAGGCAATACAGCAATAGCAGTTTTAATAGTGACTCGTAAAGAAGATCTTGGTTTAGAGAACATTAACCTGATGCAAGAAAAAACCCACCATCTGTAGTAACTTGTAACAGGTTTAACCCATTTGGAGCTGCTTCTGCACTGGTGTTTCCACTGCTTTCAAGATATGTCAGCAATGATAAGAGCCTGTGCTGGGGAAAAGCACAAGGACTAGGAGTGATTAAGGGAATAATCAGCCAGCAGGCATGCAGAAAGGTGGCTTTAGGATCTATGAGAATTGTGCCAGAGATGCTGAAATTAAACAAGCCCCACTCTGAATTTAGAAGGTGGAGAACTCTGGATAAAAGTGATCCAAACTGCACACCAGACTGATTTGAACCAGATGGTCAATATGTGCCTTGAAGGTCTAAGATAACACAAAGAAGATTCTTGATCTTAAAAGCTTACATTTGTTTTGGGAGTCTCATGTTTTGCTTATTTAATCCTATAGGACTGCGACAAACACTAAGTTTTTACTAATTTTTTTTGAGTCACGTTCTGTTTTATATGGCTCACTGGGATACAAGTAAGATGACCAGTGTTACCCAGCTGCATCACACTGCATATCTATAATAAACCACAAAACACATGCAGGACATTTTTAGGCACATAGCTCATATTCCCTTCCATGGCATGTCACTTTGGACAAAACTTGTGTTTTTCCACAGTGATGCCACAATGACTGAACAGTTTCTCCCCTAGTGAACCAACACTATTACGTTCAAGACCCAAGCATTCCCAGCCCCACAAGAAGAGGTTTTGATTGTCATTTCTCACATGTGACAAGAAAAAAACCAAAACAAAACAAAATAATAGAAGCAGCTAAAAGACACTTTTAATAATCTCTGAATAAATTCATTTTAGCAGAGCTCAGAAAAGAGATGACAGTTCATCTGCCCTAACCTTAACTCTCTCATCCTCACCCACTTGATCTCTCTCCCATCTCTCCTGCTTGGAGCGTTCCCAAGAATAAGCCCCTCCTTTCTACCTGCAATCTTAGTTTCAGCAAGTCATTATCCACCGCTTTATTTCAATCCATTCCCTATTAATTCCTGCTACACTTCCTAAGCGTACATCAGCTACTGGATACAGAACTCATCAGCTTAAAACTCGCTTTTCTATCAAAGGCACCTAATATTCAAATATTCAAACCTATAGAGGATCTGCTGATACACAATGAGTAAGGAAACAAGTGCGAGCAGGTCAAGGCTCAATAGAGTTGTGAAAAAGTGAGGCAGAGGTTACGTGCTTGGTTCACAGTTACCCTGATGGGGAAAAGTAACAGCAAGTCAGACTTTTAAATAAAAAACAGGGCTGAAATTCTACTTATAGTCCACACTGAAACTACAGAACCAGCACGCTACCATCAACAATGGAATTAAGTTTTGAATTCAAGGACCTCACAACACTTCACAAATGCTAAGTTTTTAAATATTTAGTTTGAATATTTGCATAAAATATATCATTCTGGTAGGTACCAAGCTTAAAGGTACCCACTACACCATCAACAGGACTCTCAGGGAGCTGTTACTTTGGAGTTGGTCTTTAGTCTAATTAGACTTTATTTTAACATGCTGTTTGATCAAGTAGAACACACTGTAGACATAAGAAACACACATAACTCTAAGAAACTTAAAGTATAATCTCATTACAGTAAATCACATCAAGGTTACAAAGACTAGACAGGACACTAAATCATCCACTCTGGTTTAAAAGTCTTTCTATTAAAAAAGAGAAACCTATTATATGTGTTTCCAGTCAATATGAAAAGCCAATGGTGGCCGGTTGTCAGCATTTCTACTCCAGTTGACTCATTCAGATGCAAACAGTTGAACAGAAATCTCAGTGTCAAACCAAGGCAAATTCCAATTTTTAGTTCAAGAAGGACTCCTGAATATGTCTCAACACATTTGTTATCTGGTGGCAGCACAGGAGCAACAGACAGGATTTCAGATGAATGCTTTTGCCAGCTGTGCTTGTCTAGGGGCCAGAAGGCATTTCTGCTGGAAGTCGGCTCTGTGATTCCATGGCATCCCTGCAGGAATCTGATCCAGAGGCTGCAGCCCACTCCATGAGACCACAAGCTACCACTCCATATTACTGTTCATCCAGATACAAGGAGATCATCCTGTAATCATAAAGCTACAGGCACAAGGAAGTCTAATATATCACCTCTAAGGCAAGTTCAAACTGCCCTTTACACTCAGCTATGGTAAAACCTTCCTCTAAATAAACTTTATCATCCTTCCTTGGGGTAGGAAGGTTGTTTAAGTCATCTTCCACTGTTAAGTCTTTTTCATGATTCAAGATGTAAAAAAGGAGACTGTGCTCATGTGCTGCTGAAAGTAAAACCAAGAAATTTCAGGGGCAGATGATGAAGAAAAGCCTCTTGCAAGGATTTTTCATTTTCAAGTTTACATTTTGAGGTGTGATGCCTGCAGTTCATATCTATAATCCATTCTGATGGGGTTTTTTTCCCTTATAAGGAGTATTAATGATTTCTTAACAAAAGAAGGGGTTGCAACCCATCTCTTACTGACTTTTGAATGGACTAAACCCCTGGTTTTGTAAGAGCACAGGCAACAATTTCCTAATACAGCGTCTTCAACCAAAACTGCTCACTAGTACTGATGCATTTAAAAACCAGAAAACTGACTACAGAAAAAGAGATCTGTGGCATATAGGTAAAACCTTATAAAATGAAGGCCTTGTTGCTTTTGTAAAATCACAGCTCAGGCCTGTTACTTTGGTTAGAGAAGGACTGTGGGAAAGAGGCATAGCTGAATTAGAGGTAGAAAAACATGCTGCAAGACTATCCTGTGTTCACATAGTGGTGTGTGGTGATTGGTTGAATCAAGTTTGTTGTGCTTTAAAACTATGTAAACAGCTAAGAAACTGTATAAAAGAGGCTACGTAGTATTAAGGGTAAGCTTTTGCCCAGAGCAGTTGGTGTGTCTGTATGTGTCGTGACCGCCTCAACAGCGACAGAGATCTTTTAAAGTTGCCCACAGATACTGATTCTGGAAAACCAAAGGCCTGTTTCAAAGCTGTTGGAACCCAGAGTGCAGGGAATGTTTCTCTGCCTGTCCTGAGGGGCCCATCCCCCCAGGGAAACAGTTTTTAACCTTCGTCCATGGAGAGGGCTGCCAAGGCTTTGGAATGAATTAGAATCTACAACGGTGTGAGTTAGGTGGTAGTATAACACATAGTTTGTTACAGGGTGAAAAATTTAGAGTTTTAGGTTTATTAGTATGGTTAGTAGATGAAGACAAGATGGAGGACTCCTGTCATTTTTCAGGTCTCTTCCTTCTTCTTCACCTACTCCATTTTCTGCAGTGTTGGTAGCACAGAATGATTGGTTAGGAAATGCTGCAGTACAGGGCTACGTGAATAGATAGTTCATTAGGCATTGGTAGAAAAGTAAAAATAATGTACATTCTTGGTGACAATTGGGTGATTTACCTTTAAAAGGGCCTTGAATTTCCAGTATCGTGTCTTTTGGTACTTTCTCTGCTTCATGCTATGTCAGCAGCATGTAAATTGCTGATAAGATATAATAAACAATCTGAAGACCAAGAAGATCCAAAAGTCTCGTTTGTCTCTTACTCCTGACAAGGACTTTCTCCCCCATCCAGGGAGGACATGGGGGGATCGAGAACCCGCACACAAAGCTAAAACTATGATTAGACTACTTGTGGTGTTTTAAGCATTAGACCATTCTTACAACTCATATAAATTGTGCAAAGTATTCTGCTCTAACCACTAAAAACTCTTCACTGTCCTACCTTTCCCAGCTGGCCCTCAACAAGTACTCATCAGCCGTCAAGATCTCATTTAATTTCATATCCTTAGCTCATCTGTAGCTGGTTTACATAGCCACTTCAGTGCTTGATGAACACGCAAGTAAATCACTACAGGATTCCTGGTTCAGGCAGATGGTAAATGTTAGGAAAAGTTGAAAGAATCCTTATTCCATACGTTTACTTCAGACCTCAAGTATCTTTTACGAATTCAAGTCCAAATACATTTACTGTTGTGTTCTGTGATTTATGAACTCTGCATCCAGAAATATCACATATGTACCAACATACTGGTGGCCCACTTTTATTGTCTATAACCACCTGTCTTTAATACAAACTATTTTTAAAGCTTATGAAATTGCTTCATTTTTAACTGCTTTCACCTGCTTCTACTTCGACAATCCACCATATGTTTTAGATCTTTTATTCTCTCTTCTGTTCAGACCTCTGCCATATCCCAAATTATATTAAAGTCTCAAAGTTTAATCTCTACTTCAGAAAGCTCTTAAGGGAAGAAGTCAGTAAAATAATGGTTTTTACACATCACATCCAACTGTCTTGCACAGGCTGAAATGTGGAACAATTTAAGTATCATATTACATCTCATTTGGCAAATCTAAGTAAAATTCCAAACCTAGTTTGGAATCATGTTACATAGCCTTAACTTTCCAAATGGTTCAGAACTTTAAGAACCAGTAATATCTGCAGCTTTATAAGCTAAATTAGGACACATACGCTTTAATTATCACAAAATGGTTTGTGTTGGAAGGTACCTTAAAACCCACCTAGTTCCAACCCCCTGCCATGGGCAGGGACACTTCTCCCTAGACCTGGTTGCTTCAAGCCCTATCCAACCTGCCCCTGCAGACTTCCAGGGATGGGGCAGCCACAGGTTCTCTGGGCAACCTCTGCCAGGGCCTCACCACCCTCACAGGTGTCATGGGTTAGCAAGCACAGTCCCAGAAGTGATGTTCTTGCAAAGGGGTGCTTACAGCTTCCTGTGACCTGACAGAACCTATCAGCTGGCCAGCTTGAATATGGACAATTCTTTGAGCCACTTAAAGTTGTGACCGCCTCTGTGATCCACACTTAAGAATAGGAATCCCCTCCCCTCCCCCCCCCAGCTCTGACTCATTTCCAGTGCTGGGACAGGTGGCTGCGGGCCCCGTGCGGGGGCCAGAGGGCCCGGCCCAGGCCCTGCTTGGGCCAGGCCACAGCCATCCTGGAGCCGATGGGCCCTGCTCCACCCGCAGAAACCCCCCCACAGCCCTGCTGTGGGCAGCCAGAGCAGCTCGGCTTCCCCCCCCTCCACTGTGGCCAAGATTCAGCTGAAGCTGCACCACTGTCCAGCAAAGAGCATGTGACCAACAGCAATAAGCTTCATTCCAGCTGCAAGGCTGAGATGAGATTAACCCTTTTATTGCTGTGAAGAGCCGAAAACCTGAGGGAAGAGAAAGAGGAGATGCTTAAAGCTGAAATTCTGTTGTGAAGCTATGATATGTCAGAGTACCCATTGTAATTTCATGAAGATATGGGGGGTGGAGTGTTCAATTCATGCTTGTTAGCAAAAGCACCTGCGCTGAGATAGGCAGATGCTGACGCAGCTGTAATTTCATGAGAAGTTTGAACAGGGAGAGATGGACCAGATGAGGACTTTTGCTCCAAATGGGAAAGGAGAAACCTCAGTTCCTAGAGATGCTCCCAGAGATAGTCCTAACAATGAAGATGAGGAAGACCCTTTGCTCCTGGGGAAGGAGAAGGGCCTCTTTTCTTAGAGATGAAATGCTCCCAGAGATGGGTGAAGAGAACTTTTGTTTCTGAACGGCTCAACCTTAAAATTTTACCCCAGTAATTTCAAGAGTGGACCCTCAAAAGCAGTTGTGGGAAAAGCTGCAAGTCTGGGAAGGGACTTGCATGCGAGCAGAGAACCAACCTGGGCGGCTGTCTTGTTGTGATGATGTTTTCATAGCACGGTCAAGAGAGATTCCTCTTCCTAAATGGACTGAACAAGGTTATTATGGAAGTGGTAAACAGACTTAACATCTCAAAGGTTGTCTTTTTACATTGCCACTGGGAGAAGGGAGAAAGGTGGGGGAAGGAGAAGTGCTCTGAAGGTGTAGTATAATTTTTTTTCTTCTTTCAGGTCTGTTAATAAACTTCTTTATATTCTTTTAAGTTTGGTGCCTGATTTGCATTTCTCCTAATTCTTATCTCACAGAAGGTAAATGTAGGAACCCAGAGTGCCAAGAGTATTTCTCTGCCTGTTTTTAAGGGTTCTTACCCCCCTGAACAACACTGTTTTAGCTTCAAACCTTGGAAAAAATGACCAACAGTCAGACAAGAACTAGAAAATACAGTGGTGTGAATTAGGTGATAGATTACTATGTAAGATTGTCACAGGGTGAAAATTTTAGAGGTTTTGGGCTTCTCTTTGTAGTACATAGATAAGAGTAAAAAATATCAAAATGGAGGATTGTTGTTGTTCTCTAAACCTTCTTCTTCTACTACTACTCCATGTTCTGCAGTAAAAGTAGTTTGGAATGATTGGATAGAAAATTCCGCAGTTCCTAGCTGTGTTACTGAATAATTGGTAGGAAAGTGAAAATAATGTAGGTTTTTAGTAACTATTGGTTAAAATATCTTTAAAAGGCTGTGTAAATCTTGATACTTAGCACTCACTCCTGCTTTTCTGTCTTCTATGCTGTACCTGGGTCACGCTAGTGGCTCTGTTCCTCTGATAAGACTTAATAAACAACTATCTGGAAACATTGAAACTAAAGGAAAAGTCTCAGCTTATCTTCAAAACTCCTTGCAAGGACTTTTAGCAAATTCTCTCCCATCAGGAGGGACTTGATTTACGGCACGGTACAGTGTCAGGTAAACAGTAATGAGTATTTTGGACCAAACCACTACAACAGGGAAGAATTTCTTCCCAATATCTCATCTAACCCTGCCCTCTGGCAGTGGGAAGCCATTCTCTCTTGTCCTGTCACTCCAGGCCCTTGTCCAAAATCCCTCTGTAGCTCTCCTGGAGCCCCTTTATCCACTGGAAGGGGCTGTCAGGTCTCCTTGGAGACTTCTGTTCTTGAGGCTGCCTCCAGAGCAGAGAGGCTCCAGCCCTCGGAGCACCTCTGTGGCCTCCTCTGGATTCACTCCAGCAGCTCCACATCCTTCTGATGCTGGACCCCAGAGCTGGAGGCAACTCTGCAGGTGGGGTCTCACCAGAGTGAGACACAGGAGCAGAATTTCCCACTCCACTGCTGCCCATGCCATGATATCGGCCCAGCACATGAGGGCTTCTGGGTGCCAGCGCATATGGACAGGGTATGTTCAGCTTCTCATCTACCCACTTTCCTTCTCCTCAGGGCTGCTCTCAATCCATTATCTACCCAGCCTGAACTTGTGCTTGGGATTGCTACAATCCCAGTGCAGCACCTTGCACTTGGCCTTGACTGAACTTCACAAAGCTGGCACAGGCCCACCTCTTCAGCCTGTCCAGGCTCCTCTGCATGCCATCCCTTCCTTCTAGAACCACACAGCTTGGTGTCATTGGCAAACTCCATCTCACTGTCCATGTCATTGACTAAGAAGTTAAACAGTGCTGGTTCCAATCCCAAATCATGAGCACACCAATCATCACTGCTGTCCATTTGTACATCAAGACATTACCCAGTATTTAACTGCCAATCAGAATCTTAGTTCAAAGATTAAATGAAGCTGACACCACTGCATTTTCACATCACCATATTTACACTATCTTTGATACTTCCTTCCCAACTGCATCAAATTTGTCAGATAACAAACTCAACCTCGCTTTTTCTTTCACTTCTCATTTTCAAGGACAGTAAGCAGAATAACTGCAGGGAGGTGGCTGCAGAGCAGACTTGGCAGAATGCAGCTGAAACCCAGTTATTCACTATATTACAGATAAAGAACTGATGTAATATTTGTGACTGTAAGTCACTGGCGTCATACCAGAGTCATCTATGAGATCTAGGGGAACAAATGTGCCTCACACAACACTATTAAAAATGGGTTAGTTAAGGAAAAAATGAGTTTCAAGCTTAAGACCATGGATACTATACAAGACTCTACACAAGGTGTTGGGAGTTGTAGGAGTTCTCCTTTTGATTTTTTTTTCTCTTAAGGAATTTTCCCCCATACATGTTGCTAGGAGACAATGACTGGATACTTCAGAGAGACAAAAGATATGGCCACAGCTCAGTGGAGGGGTGCAGCTGGCTACTCTCTTTTACCTGGGGTTCCTTGTGGAAGGCAGAGATGTTGCAAGATTTGGACTGGGAAAATGAGGTTGAGTGCAACCCCTAGCTCTCTTGTTCTCTCGGCATTTGGAGGGGAGAGAGGCTGCAGTCACTGTGGGGAGAATTCATCACCACCACGGGCTTCTGCCTTCTGCTGCCTTTCTTCTACCGTGACTGGAACTCTGCTCGTGGGAGAGGCTATTGCACTGGGAGCTTGTTAACACCCTACCTCACTAAAAGAGGGACTTTTCACCATCTGCTTCAGTGCCTCAGAGGAAAAACCCCAGGATCCTGAGCCTGCCTTTCCCTGCCCTGTTGGAAGCTGGGCCGCCACTGCCCCACCCCCACCATTCTTTTGCCACTGCACAGAATCTTTGCTACACTGTAGCTCTGCACTCCCTGCCTCCCGAGAGGTCCGGTGGCTCCCACTACAGCTGTGGAGTTTGATACATCTCATCTACCACCCGGGATTTTGTGCTCATTCCTGCCATTCCAGCTTGCTGTTTCCGAGGGTCCTGCTGGGGTTCCAGGATCGGCTGCCCCAAAGGGTTTGTGAAGCCTTTCTTCCATCCCTTCCTGGCTCAGCCAAGCCGCCATTACTGTGTGCTCCCCGAGCTTGCGCCACAGCGCCCCCTGCAGGCGCGGGGAACCATCACACCCACCCTGCCTGGCCGGGAGCCAACAGCGCCCCTGCCGGCTGTAAGCGGAACTGCACCGAGAGGGAAAGGGTCCAACAGCCGAGAGAGGCTGGCACTGGGTTCCTGGTTCTGTTTGTTATTACTGGCATAGTTATTGTTTTTTGTTTGCCTTGTTATACATACTAGCAAAGAACTGTTATTCCTATTTCCCATATCTTTGCCTGAAAGCCCCTTAATTTCAAAATTATAATAATTTGGAGGGAAGGGGGTTACATTTTCCATTCCAAGGGAGGCTCCTGCCTTCCTTCACAGGCACCTGTCTTTCAAACCAAGACACCAGGATAGGACTAAGCAGCACAAGCCAGATAAGATAATGGCATAAAAAAGTCACAAGTTCTTGCTTGATATGTCTGAAGTATGAGGAGTGTACAAAAAAAGGTTTAAATATTTACTGAAGTTTGAGTTATTTCAGCCTCACCTCCTTCTGGGGTCTGCAAGGGGGGCAGGCAGGGGAGGAAAGAACTAGTATTTTTCCTCCAATCTCACCACATCCTGTTTGCTCATTCTAATGGAATGTCGTATCCAGAGGAGTAAGCTTGTGTTATTTTTAAGTCCTGGGGCTTCTCTGAACCAGGAGAAATTAAACCCTGAAAGCCTTTTAAGTGAGAAGGACCACCGCTGTCCAGACAGCTCACTTGAAATCACAATTCCCCAGGACACCTCAAATCAAATACCAGGACAAATAGGCTGCTCAAGAGCCACAAGCACCAAAATATCCAGCATTCCCAACATCTTAGCACTCCACCTGAAGATCAAGGCGCAAGAAGCTTTGGCTGCATAGCTTTAAAACCTGTTTCCTTCTCAGATAAGCTGCACCACAGCTCTATCAGCTTCAGAGCAGAGACTGCACAGATCTTCCACAGAAGACCCAAAATTAAATTAAAAGGCAGAGAAAAGGATTACAAGCATGCATTTTGCTTGTAATTACAGATTAAGACATCTGTTAACATTATGAGTTACAAATCATAAGAAAATTCAAATACTATATGGTTTTGAGTTCCTACTTAACAGAAAAAGCTACACTTTTAAAACAAATTTGATGACAAAAATACAGACTGCCATGAGGAAAAAGCATATCCCCATTCAAGCTTTGTACAATACATAGATAATTAGTTTACTAGGAAAAGAAAACATTAGTTTATGAAATGTATTTTCAAAATGCTTTTCTGAACAGTTTAGATGATGATAATCAAAAGCAGAAGCATCTTTCTGTGACAAGTTTAACTGCTGTGACATTGCTCCTGGGGAATGCACGATAGCTCCAATATGTACAGACTTTGGAGAGAAAATAAAAACAAAGACCCAGATTATGAAAGTCAGGCAGTTCCTGAAAAGACAGTCACCACTTTGTACAAGAGGGTATCATTCTATTGCTTCAGCAAATCATTTCTAACACCTCAAAACTGCAGAAAAGAATCCATGGAGCCAGTGACACTGATGGCTTTTTGTAAATTGGGCATTCCCATGACATATTTCAGCTTGGATTTGAGGCTTGCACCATGCAAGCCACAATGGATGTCAGAACACATGGACTATCTCTAAGGACAGAGCAGACAACCTTGCTGTCAGAACTTTAAATCTCACTGCCACTGAAGGATCACTTTTAACTAGAAGACTCTTCAAGTCCCTGCTTATTTAAAAAAATGAAGTAATGTTTTGAAAAAAAAAAAAAAAAAAATCTCAACAGGAGCATAGTGTTCCAATGGGAGTAAATTAAGACTAGTATGTCTTCACAGAAACATTTCTCAGCTGGTCTCAGATGTCTGGGGTCAGTGGTCTCATCTACTGCAGTAAACAAAATCTGCTTTCTCAGACTGGCCAGGAGCATGTAAAAACTTCTAGTTCCCAGAAACAGTGTTAACAGTATCTAAATTTATTAAACAACACCTGATCTAATTCTTAATCTATACACAGCAATATCTGCTGACTCAATGAAGGCAAAAGCATTATTTTGCTAATCAAGAATCAAATAAGCCAGGATTCTGGCTAAATATCCTCAAGAATTGTAGAATGTAAAAATACAGTTCAAGATAAGTTCATGGCAAAAAGCATTCTTTAAGCAATACGCTAAACCCTTAACACACACTCAATCTACCCCAAAGAATCAACTTTTCTTTGATAGCTATTAGAGTTCTCAAGCAACCATCTCCCTCCATCTAAGTTTGCCAAGATTTCTTCCCAAAGCTGCCATTTCGTTATCTCAGCCGAAATACCAAATATGATTAAAGACTTCTCAATTGAGCTGGAAAATCTTAACATCGGTGAAAAGTTAATTCTTCACATGCTTGTGTTGTGATTTTTCAGACTGCTTTGTTTGCAAGTAACTTATCTATTACCAGGCACAGAGCAATAACCACTTTAGTGGTGTTGTACTAAGTCTACTGCAGCTGAAATCTTGATTTTCCCATTCTTCCAAACTGGAGTAAGGACACAATAAGGAGGATCACTGTCACGGTTGTTATTATAATTATGCTCATTTAACAAGTGGATTGCAAATGCACCAAAATTATCCATAGGCCAGTTCAGCAACACTTATCTCCACTTATTCACAAATCCACCTTGCCACACTTAAAAGACATTAAAGATAATGCATTGAGAAAGATAATTTGGAGGCAGTTTTGGAGCAGAACTGGCAAGGAGTCCTGTATCTTTGCTTTATTCAGACGCCTGAAATTTCTTACATCAGAACTTCCACTGTCAGTAACTCAGTTTTCATAGTTTAACACTGTGTGAACCACACACAACAAACCAGTTTTCCTGAGCAGTGCAAATGAGTAGGTCTAAAACACACCATTGTACCAAAAATAACTGCTTGAGTATGTGCAGATTCAAAATATGTCCTGCTTGACTTACTTAACCTGAATTTCTCCTTCTCTGGAATTTGTTTCCCTAAACTAATGAAAAGCACCCTAAACTGGAGTAATCCAGTCTGTTAAGGTTTGAGTTCAAGGTTCAGTCAATAAACTGTGGAGATACATCAACATTCCCCACACGGAAAGGTGCTGCAGACCTTGTACATCAACTTTAGCTGTGTTAGGATAAACTTACTCAACGCTTTGCAACCTTAAGGAATCCAGAACCACCCTGAAGACCCAAGAAGGGCACCTGTGGTTCATGCTTGATACACTCTTCAGTTGCAACAAGTCTGCACCATCCCAGTGGAGGGTGACCTGTTTTTTTTTATTTATACATTTGCCCTTCCCACAAGGGCTACAGCAATGAAATCAAACTAGCCTTTAAAGTATCAGCACCTAGAGAAATCAAACATCAAGACAAAAACTGACTAATCACTGCAATTTTCTGGCATGCTTGAGGTGCTCAATAATGATCAAGCTGAGCTGCAGAAAAAGACAAATTTGAGGTATAACTCCACATCATAGAAATACTTTCCAGGAAATTACTTCAGGAACAAACCTATCCCCTTTAGTTACTATTATTATTCAGCTGTATTTTGATCCTGTTTTCTATGAGGACCCAGTATTGCAACAGACAGATGTTTCTTATTTTAATGACAACAGAAGGTATTTAGACAGGACAAGTAACCCAAGGTAGCATCCTCAATTTCACTCCCCCTTATATCATTTCATACAACTTTTGGTTCCTGAGGTACATCAAAGTAATAAAACAACTGCAAAGATGTCAGATGCCTCAATGCATATGCCCAAGACTTGCATGGTAGCTGTTTGAACCATTTGGCCTTTGCTGTCTGTATTTGTCAGGCAGAGTGAAAGAAAAAAAAAAATCTTTCTATAAACTACAAAATGCCAAGGAAACCTTTGCAGTTGTTTACTGTTACCTCAGATCAACTAATGTCAAATATTCCTGCAAAAAATGCGCCAGACTAGATCAGGTTTCTTCCATGACAGTCCAGGTCCTGTTTCATTACCTTTAAATTTTATATTTACTTTTGACCTTTATAACATTGAATAGCAACAAGTTCAATATTTAAACATATGACAAAAAAAATAGCCCTTCCTGGAGATCAGACAACTCTGCAATGTCTTTAAGTGCTCCAGTAGATATGCTTGCAAATGACAACGTTCTTGCTACCTTTTAAATATAAAACCTTTTTAGGCATTGATACCATTTTCTTCCCTTTCATTTTTTTCCCCAACCTGAAGTATGACACTGAGGTGGCCACTTTCATACTACTGCTCCTACTAGTCCTCCCTTAACACATTTTGGTGGGAAGAAGTTGTAGCATCAGTCAGATTGTGTGTACTATTTGATTTCTCTGTACTATTATTACAGAGAAATAATGTTAGTAAAACTATTTCTTGAAACGGCTTCCAGTTCCAAGTCACCTAGCAGGGAAGTTAAGAGTCCTTGAAAATCTTTTAAGAGACACAGTAGGAATGACAGTGCAAAAGTTCAACATAAATAACTGGTCTGAATGTGCATTTCACTTGTCCAGATATACAAAGCATACCTGAGAGGTGATTAAACTTAAAAAAACTTTTTTTTTTTTCTTGGAGGGATACATATATATTTCCAAGCTGTTTATATTAAAAAATACCATAACATGAGCAGCAACACCAACACAGAGAATGTCACAAAGTATGTCTCACTCCAGACATAACAATCCCTATTTTGCCCTAAACTGGGAGCCATTCTTTATTAAAAATCTGGGAGCAGACTAACAGAAGCATTAAATACAGGGCTTGAGAGACACAGTACCGGAACATATCAGAAATAGTTTCATCTCAGCATTCTCACTATGTTGCTGAGCATGTGATGAAGTGTTAGGTTTCAGTTCCACCAGAACAGTGCCAAAGAATTTAGGTGATTTATTCTGCAAACATGCTTGTTCATCACTGAAGAGAGAAACATGTTGCTGTCTAAGTAGCTTAAATTTGGGAGTTACATATCAATAGAATCATAGAATCATTAAGGTTCTTAGATCTCTAAGAACATCCCAAACCCAACCCCTCGTCCAGCACTGCCAAGGCCACTACTAACCTATGTTCAAGTGCCACATCCACATGGCTTTTAAATCCTTCCAGGGATGTTGACTCTACCCCTGTACCAGACTGTACCAGGGCTGGACAACATTTTCAAAGAAGAAATGTTTCCTAATATCCAACCTAAAACTTCTCTGGCACAATTTGAGGCTGTTTCCTCTCATTCTGTCATTTGTTACCTGGGAACAGAAACCCCCACCTGGCTGCACCCTCCTGTGGAGTTGTAGAGAGTGAAAAGGTCCCCTCCGCACCTCCTTTTCTCCAGCCTGAGCTCAGCCAGCTCCTTCAGCCTCTCCTGGTGCTCCAGACCCTTCCCCATCTCTGTCCCCTTCTCTGGGCATGTTCCAGCTCCTCAATGTCATTCTTGTTGGGAGAGACTCAGGATCGGAGGTGCCTCACCAGTGCCTGGCACAGGGGGACAGCCACTGCCCTGGGCCTGATGCCACACCACTGCTGGTATAGGCCAAGTGCCATTGGCCTCTTGACCACCTGGGGACACCTGGGCTCATGTTCAGCCACTGTCGATCAGCACCCCCAGGGCCCTCCCCAGCTTTCCAGCCACTCTGCCCCAAGACTGCAGCGTTCCATGGGGTTGTGGTGACCCAAGGGCAGGATACAACCCTTGGCCTTCTTGAACCTCATACAACTGGCCTTGTCCTACCAATGCAGCCTGTCCAGATCCCTCAACAGAGACTTCCTGACCCCTCCAGCAGGTCAACACTCCTGCCAAACACGGCATCTTCTGCAAACCAACTCAAAGTGCACTCATTGCTTTGAAATCTTTCAGACTCCAGAACTTCAGAGAATTCTTATTTCCTACATATTGCATGCACTCTGGAGATGCTAAAAGGGACCAGGGAAGAAGTGAATTAATGAGAAATTTAGTAAAAATTAGATTCTTGCCTTAGTGTGGTAATTCAAAAAGTCATGAAAATAGACATCATGGGAGAAAACTTAAGAGCATTTTGGTAGTACCAAAATTAGGTTTTGGAATACAAAAGGGGAACAGCTATCGAACAAATTATAAACACTAATATCCCTACAACTACAAGGCTGACCATATACTATATGTTACTGGCAGTCACTCTATACTTCATTCTACATTCAGTACTGTGGTCAGACAAGTGCTAAATTCTCACCACAGCCTCCTACTTCAAAGTCCCAATATAACAGTTATTGTAGCAGAAAAAATTGAAAATTCTCAAGGTCCTCATAGAAGTGACCTGGATCATGCAAGTAAACCAATCTGAATCAAATGAAGCACTTCCCAGAAGTTACTTACCTTGTGAAAGCTCTCAAAATATTTAACCAGCTCAACAGGAGGACTTAGAAAAGTTGGTAGAGAAACTTGAAAGTGTAGTTAACACCTTTATACAGTATAACTTTAAAAACAAACACCTGTACTTATGAATTTGCTCAAGTGAAACCCCAACGAACAATTTCTAGAAACTCCTAATAAGGATCTTGGAGAAACCCTGTGTCTTGGTTTTAAGGACAGGCGTCTGCCAAGGAAGGCGAGAACCTTCCTGGGA
The DNA here is from genome assembly GCF_009650955.1 of Corvus moneduloides. Classification (NCBI taxonomy): domain Eukaryota; kingdom Metazoa; phylum Chordata; class Aves; order Passeriformes; family Corvidae; genus Corvus; species Corvus moneduloides. The sequence continues at coordinate 16,627,463 of NC_045477.1, read as the reverse complement.
TGGAAAATATGAACCCCTTCCCTCCAAATTATTGTAACTTCAAAATTAGGGAGCTTTCAGGTAAAGATACAGGAAAAGGAATAACGGTTCTTTACTAGAATATATATGTATAACAAGACAAACAAACAGCACCACCGGCAGCAACCACAAACAGAACCAGGAGCCCAGTGCCAGCCTCTCTCAGCTGTCGGGCCCTTTCCCCTTCGGTGCAGTTCCGCTCACAGCCGGCAGGGGGCGCTGGTGGCTCCCGGCCGGGCAGGGCAGGTGCGATGGTTCCCCGCGCCTGCAGGGGGCGCTGGGGCGCGAGCTGGGCCACCTCTCCACATGGTTAAGGGCGCCTCAGCCCGGGGGAGAGAGAGAAAAGGGGCTCCCTTTGCAAACTCCTGGGAAAGAGCCAGTCACAGGGCCACTCTGGATGGCAAAATGGATTGTAGCTTTTCACATAGCAGGAACCTCAGAGCAGCAGGCTGAACAGCAGAGACAAGCGCACCCGGGGTGGCAAAACAAAGTGTAGCAAAAACTCCGAAGCAGTGACAGCAGCCACAGGGGTCCGGGTGGATACCAAATGTAGAGTAAAAAGTGTAGCAAAAAAGCCCGAAGCACTGGCAGAAAACATCAGGGCAGGGCAGCGGAAGCCAGGCTTCCGCAAGCAGCCAGGAGACACTCCTTCCAGAGAGGGGTCAGGCTGCACTTCCCAGTGAGGCCGGGTGTTGAAAAGGTTCCACTTCAACAGCTGCTCTTTCGAGCAGAGGCTCACCCCCAGAAAGCAGAAGCAGTGAAGGACAAAAAACTCCGCAGAGGCAACGAATCCCCGAGGCAGCAGCAGTCCAACACCAAAACCACAGGTGTCTCCACTCCAATCCTGAGAGAGGGAGTGAGAGAGCTGAGCCCAGCCCCTGACCCCCAGCCAATTCTCAGGGTATCTGTGCATTTCCCAAGAGAAAAACCCCCAGCTAAGAGATAGTAGCAAATTGCAACCCCTCCCCCATTCTGGCCACATCTTTTGTCTCTCTTAAGTATCCATCGTTCCCATCTCTTAGGCAATAAATGGGAGAAAAATTTCCTGAGAGAAAAAAAAAAAACCAAGAAAAATCCTAACCTCCAACACCCTGCAATAAAAAAAAGCCAAGTAAAATATTTAACCTAATCAATAATGAGGACGCTATGTGTTATAGTAAAGATCAAATATAGAGATTACCTCACTGCAATTACTCAACAATTTATGTTGGAGTTTGAAAAGCTGCTAAAGGACAGGTGACTGAAATAAAGAAATTTAATAATGCATGTTTAACTGCTGTGCTCAACATAATAAGGAGCAAGGGAGAAAAATGATCTCTCAGAAAGAAAACTGCAATTTAAGGCAGCTGACGTAAGACCTTGGGGTTGATAGGATTGTTTCTCCAATAGCTGGGAAGGTAAGATCTCCAGCAGGAGCTAATCCTGAAAAAATCTTGCACAACACAGGTAAATAGCCCAACAGGGATTATAATATTTAGCTAAATTTTCTCCTTTTCAGGAATCTGTTGTGAACTCAAGTATTAAGTCACAAGAGCTTGGAAGGCTGTAGCATGAAGGACTAAACTTTCCAATCTGTCTGAGAGAACAGGAAATTGAATTAATCTTTATACAGCCACACACAAGGACCTCTACTACTCTGAAATTTGTTTTCAATATACAGATGTTCTAGCTTGCAACTCTTTTCAAAGTGATGTACAGGCAGGAGTATGACCATCTGCTTCAAGAACTACACTGAAGCAAAACAGGTCAATGTTCTATTAAGGTACCTAGGAAGTGTGTTTGGATAAGTTATTAAAATGGTATCAAAACTACTTTACAAGACATAATTACAGAATTAGTGGCAATTACTGGTTAAGATTCATAGTTGTATTTTATGGTGTCAAAACAGGAAGACCTCAGCAAGTTTAAATTTTAAGGCAAATTACCTTGCCTGTCCTGCCAAAAGTCACTAACCTTCAAAGAGAAATCAGACACTTTCAAGCATCCCAATCCTGTCAACTAGGCACAATAAAACCCTTTCATCTTGATTTGGATTATGAGGAATTAGTTAAAATGTTGTAATACTTTTGACTGCATATTTCCAAAGAGAAGAATTTGCCTTTTCACAGCTTCCTGTCAAGAGAGTCAACTACTTTCCAAAAGTTCATTTCTCCTCAGTCATTTCCTTTGCTCCTTTTTCAAACTTTTGTGGAAAAACGAAGTTATTGGCGCTGCAAGCCTGACTGCAGCCACCTATAAACATACAGGATCGCAAGTATCCCAGAATGGTTTGAGTTGTTAAGGGTCTTCAAGCTCATTTCAACACAAGCCCCTGCCGGGGCAGGGACACCATCAACTAGACCAGGTTGCTCCAAGCCCCATCCAACCCGACCTTGAACACTTCCAGGGATGGGTAGTCCATAAACTCTCTGGGCAAACTGTGCCAGTGCCACTGAATGGAGCAGTTGGCCTTCCACCGATGGTCAGTGTTCAGTTCCTGGGAGTTCAGTGGCTTCAGGCAACAAAGTGAACCTTAACCAATAATTGCCACTAATTTCATATTAGAGCACACAGGTGCAAAGACAGCGGGAAAATAGGCAAAGTTCCAGAACGCAGAAGACATTCAGGGAGTGAATTTAAAGACAGCAAGATAGTTTCCTAGAAGGAAAACAATAACAGTGTAGCTACATGTTCAAAGACAATGATTACAGAACAAATGAAAAGCTCTATACTGAATATTCAGTTGATTTATAGTAGGCAGCAGGTTACTGTGCTTTTTCAATTGATTAAAAAATTCTGTGTTAAAAGAAAGCTATTTGTTTTCTCCCATTTATCAACCACTACTCCAGCACTAGCAGCAGCTCTCCAGTGAGGCTACACTTGGTATCTGCAGTTCATTCCCATAGCCAGTAGCAAAACACAGAAGGCAAGTTTTCCAAACAGAAGCCAAAACTCATGAAACACTAAAAAACACTATTTAAGTTTTTCTAGCATTACTGGATACCAAATTAAACCCATATATGTGCCAACAGACCCAGAATAACAAAGCTGAGTTACTCTATTGCATTCCAGAATTCCAACAAGAGAAACTCAACGACTGTTCCACGGCTACTGAAAACAGTAACTTCAAATTCCATATCACCTCAGACTACCCAAAACTGTTTAAGGTGGGTTTTTTTGGTGTTGATTTGTTGTTTTGAACAAAGTACATCAGTGTGTTTATAACATACTCACTCTCGCTCTTTCTCCGTCAGTTTGTCATTGATATTATCTTTGATTGTAGACCGGGAGCCCTTGTGAATTATAGGATACCTGAGTGGCACTTGTAAGAAGAAGGATATCATGGAAACCAGGTGAGCGGTATAGCCCAGGGCAACAGCAATGCTTCCATCATCTTTTGCTGTCAACGATGAAAAGATTCCATTATTAATTGTATTCACTGAAACCTAAAATTCATCTTTATTGCTCAGAGAATGACAATTAATGCAGCTCTCAGAAGTCAGAACTCAAGAACAGGAGGCCTGGAGTCATTTTGGAGGGCTTTGCAAGTGTTTGCACTTCACTGTGTTGTGTTTGCCTCTTGTGACCAGGCACAGAAAATGAGTGATGGCTTGTTCTGCAAATTTTACTTTCAAAGCTACACTGCCTGGATGGGGGAGAGTAAAGAAGAGATGGGAAAAGCAAAACAAAATTCCCAAGACAAAAGTTCAAGTATTAAGCTTTCTGCATTTCTCTAGATGGATTTGACACGTCTGCGTGGGATCAGGGCAAATCTGCATTTTCCTTAACTTTATTCACGAGTGAGATCAGTTAGAGAGACACCAACCCCAAGCTATGAACTCTGTTCTCTGCCAATAATTGGAAAAACTTAAGATTAACCCATTGTTTTAAAGTAACATTTTCAATTTGATATTTAAGGTTTCAACCTTAAGCTTCACCTGCCAGGAATACACATAGGTCTTGCGATTCAAACTACATCTTTTGGCTATATAAAGGCTTTTCCTTTCTCTTTTCTTTATTTTTAATTCTTTTTAAGGGATACAAACAGCGTAATACTCATCCCTTCTGATGTATCCATGAAACCAGCGAAACAGAGGACCTTCAAGAAAGCTTATAATGATATTCAACAACCCTACTGAGCTCATGACAGAGCCTATCATGCTATACATATTTAAGTTACACCTCTTTCAAAATGGATTTTGTAAAAAAGCTTCAAAATTCGCAGCAAAACTGGCTTTTTAGGGATTTTTTTTTTTTTATCCTTCAGACGCCTGATTTTTTAAAAAATAGTATCTACTGAGTCTGAGATAAAACCCAAGTTTCAAATTTAACTGCCTATTTCACTAAATTGAATGCTTAGTACTTCTTCCTCAAAATACAATATTTCTAGAGACTTGGAGAAAGAATTAGTAATTCTTTTGCAATGAATTAATACCAGGAAACTGAAAATGGGCCAGAAGATGGCACACCACTGATTCCTTGAGAGTTAGCAAACTGAGTTCATTACCACATTTAGTGCAATCCGGGAAACAAAGCAATAGACTGATTTTTGTCCTACTGACAAATTAATTTGTTTTAAAGATTACTCCTCCAATATTCTAGCATCCGATATACATATTATTAGTACAAGTTAATTACTATGGGGTGGTTTTAAAGAGTTAGACAATTAATGGAGGTTTTCGCTCAAGAAACCAGAGTGAACAAGTACTGGGGGCAAGAAATCCTCAAGGGGATTTTAATGAATTTCCAGTTCACGTCAAACACTTGTAGATGAATGCATGCAGTTACTTGTGCAACTTTTATACAGGCAGGCACAGGATATATTTGCTTCTGCAGTAGGATGAGGGTTGACAGTTAAAGTAGAAGGTCACTTGCAATGTACTCCATACCGTCAGATAGGTTCAAAGTCTTTTTTTGCAAGGTATTTATTTGGCAAGTTCACCAGCAACTACAGCAAACCAAATGGGGCTTCATGCCTGTTGCCCCGCCAAGATTTATGGACTAAAGGCAGCTCCAATGGAATTTTAGGTCAGACACTAATATTTTCCAGAATCACTGAGTTTGGAAGGCACCTCTGGGAATGACACAGTCCTCACCTCCGGGTTAGAGCAGTTTGCCCACAACAGGTTACCCAGGACTGTATCCATCTGGGTTCTGAGCATCCCCAAGGATGGAGACTCCCCTGCCTCTCTACGTAACCTGCTCCAGTGTTTCAATATGGAGTCTTAGAACACAGACGCGCTTTACTAAGAGTCAACAGAAACCTCCTTTGCTTTAGCTAGGAAGTAGCAATAAATGATTCCTAAGTTTTCTTCTAGTCTAGATCTTTCTGGTCAAAAATTTGGACTCCAAGCTATTGCTACCAGTTTTCTTAATTTTACAAAGTTTAGCAGCAGCATTAAATGTAACAACTACATTAAGCATATGCGGCTACCTTGAAAGTCTTCAGAATTAGGAAGCTTGACTCCACAAACAAAGTAATCCTTTTGGTTATTCTGTAAATTTAAAATCAACAGTGGAAAGTGAGACTGGAACAATAACATCCAGAACACAAAAACCTGCATGAAACACAACAACAAAGCTAACAAACAATAAAATAAAAATAAAAAAACCCTAAATATTCAACTAAACTTAGAGTGACTGACACAGTATTTTAATCCACATCTCACATAGTTCAGAAAATAAATGCAAATTTTTAAAGGGTGAGGAGCTTCATATTAATTTGTTATATAAAAGATTTTGAAGCTCAACATTTTAACACGTTTCTGTGCACTCAGCTAGCCTACTATCAGGGTTACTTTATGTAATTGTACACAAAATGGAAAACATCCATTAAATTATAGTTATTCTATTTTTATAGAGGAGACTGTGTAAGAGGTGCTGGCATAAGTTGCCTCCCTGTAAAGTTTGTAATCTAAGGGCCAAATGTAAGAAAAAGCTGAAATAAACAGGATGAGCAAAGAGAAGATTCTATCACAAACAAAGCATGACATTTGCTTGCAGTATAATAAATAGGAACTCCATTTCACATCGAGCAGATTGTTAGGATGTTGAAAACATACCAAATCAATAGGGTAGATGTAGGATAGCTCCGACAGCAACTGCTTGCATCGAACAGCCTGCTGGGCATTTGTCTTCAAAAACTGTTCTCTTTGGGGAAAGAGATTCCAAAATCATTATTTTCTTCAAAAGCTCCATAGAAAGGTATTAAGTTGTCATATCCCTTCTGCAGCTTTCCAATGATCAGTTCCTATCCTCCAAAAAGTTAGGTAAATCCACCCAAAAAAATAATACTGCACACAAAACTCATTTTTGTTTTCAGGTGTACCATACATTATAGACATATTTTGACTGCAAGAATCAGGGGTTACAAAACTGTGTTACACTAAAACAGACCTAAAAGTCCTATCAGAGTCTACACATACAACCAAGCATCTGTTTCTTCTCTTCTAGGCTTGCCACTGGTAATTATCACTTTAGATATCTACAAATTGTAGCAGGGATGTCTTAACAAAAGTTTCAGGGCAACATGAGGAAGAATTTGGTGCCAGAAGTCCCATTTTCAATGGGCTACTCTCAACCCTGTCTTTTTTTTCCAGTTACAGAACAAACATAGGTCTTTTTACCTCTTAGCAGTGCATTCCTTTCTTAATTCATGGAGAGATTCATTATGCTCTTCAAGTTTCTGGTATTCGGTCCCAAATGCATTTTCTAAGCAACATGAGGAATCAGGAAAAAGAAAAATAAAGTATTTTCTTAGTTATCCAAAGTTTAAAAAGTAGATACTGACAGAATGCTGGCAATAATCCTCCATTTATTCTTACCGGCCCATTTTCCATATTATGGTCCCAAGCTAGAGAATGCCAGCACAGGAGGAGCACCTGTCTTCATGCACTACACACCATTCACCAGCCAAATACAACCCATCAGATTTCATCCTCCTTTAATACCTATTCCTCTCACAATCACACAGTGCAGTAATCCAGTTATACGGTCTTAATACTTGCATAGCCAGAATAAAGTACATGGTAAAAACCATCATTCTTAGACTCAGCTAAGTACTGAAAACAAAAAATCCTGCAGTAAGATCAGACACGTATGTAGTTGGTGACCTCCAAAGAGGCAGTGATACAGCATTTCACTATAGGAGACTTGCCTGGTAAAGGATGATACGAAGATAACTGAGCATTTCATCTGTCACTTACATATCAAAATATTACGAGGGATTTTTGTCTTCTAACACTTAAAATGGAATCAAAATCACAGGTACAGAAACTTCTCTCATGACATTATTAAGTCCCTTTATCATGGCAATGTTTACTGTACTATACTGTAGTTCTGATTTTCTCATAAAATGTCAGTTAAACACAGATTTAAGATTGCTTTGGAGAGGTGTCATAGTAAGAAGTTATTTAGAGACAAGATACCAGAAATCACTGTCTAAAACTCAGTATAACAGAGAGAGGGAAGAAATTACACCTGGCTGCAAATTTCAGATGAAGAAAAAACACAAGCACATTAGAGCCAGACAATAAAAATAGAAGAGAAACCAGCACTTTCATTTTGGTCAAAAACTAGGCTAAGGTTTCTACACTTACCTCTGTCAAGCAAAGTACTTTTTTGCTTATGCAACAAGGCTACTTCTTGACCAAGGGCCTTCTTCTGTCTCTCCAGTTCATTACGTAGCACCAAGATCTTCAACTGTAAACATTCACTCTCCTTTTTCTGTGGGAAGAAATACAGATTTAAAAAAAAAAAAAAAAGTTTCTCTGCACAGAAGCAGTTTCATAAAAAGGTGATAGGAGGGAAGGAAAAAACAGGACAAGACTAGCACCTGCCTGACTAAGAACTGAGTTCATAGATTACCACAGGAAACGGATTCCCAAAGACTTTAATCATTTTGCTGCTTTGGAAGGAAAGCAACTCAGCTGTGTGCCACAGTGCTTGTTCCTCCTGTGGGATGCATCTCCTCTCTTGAGCCCAGAGCAAAAATTAAGGGAGGTGCTTCAGCAGGACATAAAAATTGACAGCAGAGCACTAGCAGCAGGATGAGCATTCATTCCCTAGCAAAGGGCTCACCACCAAGAGGGAAGGTGAGCAGTAAGAAGTCTATACAAAGTGGAGGCAGGAGCTGGAAAAAGGCTGGAGATGTTCAAGCTGCACTGTTAGATTCAATTCCCAGCTTCAAGATGATGAGAATAAGAGGATACAAAGAAATAGCTGAGAGAGTGTTCAGCCTGGAGAACAGAAAAGGCTCCAGGGAGACCTCAGAGCCCCTGCCAGTGGTCCAAGAAAGCCGGAGAGGGAGTTTGGACAAGGGCCCGAAATGCCAGGACAAGGGGGAATGGCTTCAAACTGCCAGAAGATGGGGTTAGATGGGATACTGGGAACGAAATTCTTGGCTGTGAGGGTGCTGAGGCCCTGGCACAGGTTGCCCACAGAACCTGTGGCTGCCCCATGCCCGGAAGTACTCAAGGCCAGGTTGGACAGAGCTTGGAGCAGCCTAGTCTAACGGAAGGTATCCCTGCCTATGGCAGGTGGTTGGAACTGGATGATCTTTAAGGTCCCTTCCAACCAAAAACATACTACGATTGTATGATACAGTTTTGCTCTCAGATATTTAAAAATGAAAAGCCTTTGCAAGGAGGGACAAGGATATCCGTAACTGACAAGACGATGGTTAAACAGTCAAAATACCAGCAGAAGGCAAAGAAGCTCCGGGCTGGAATGACTCACAGGAGATTTTATATTGCCCCTTACGGAAGGTGACTTCTTCACCTCTTCATCTACAGGGTAACCACTGTAATTACAGTGGGTAAATAAGTTCCCATTTTTTCCATTTTGTCAAATCCTTGAACTAGTTCAACACTTTTGGAACTTAGCTGAGTACTCTCGACCCAGAATCTGCTTTACAGCAATAAATTAACTTCACACTGCAAATGTGCCCTTCCCTGTACAAGGCACCAGACACATACCAGTGAGTACCAACATAATGAAGTCACCACAAACCACTCCTGTTCTGTCAACTCATTGCTTTGAACCAAGATCAGCTTTCCTGAACAGAAAGCAGAAACTAATGCCAACAGACTTCTCTGGAAAAAGGAGGAGAGCAGGCAAAACAAATTGTCAAAAGCCATTGTAAGATCTAGTACAATTTCTGCTTAAAACGAATATGTCACTTGAGTAACAGCATTTGCATGAATTCTGTTCATCCAAAGGGAGTCAGGGTGCAAGAAGATACAGTCAGTAGACTCACCTCACTCTAAATCCACCACAGTTTCATATAAATCATTAGAAGTTTCATATAAATCATTAGAAGTTTGTTTTCGCTGAAAGACCTCTTTCGTGCACTGGGCAAAGTTTACGCTTTGATAGCATGATTGTACAAAATAAAGGTAAAAACAGGATAACCAATTTAGCAATCCGAGTAACACACACAACTCAAATTCATGACCTTACACAGCTCTCAGATAAGTTTCCATTTGAAATGACAGGTGTAAAGGAAGATTTCAAGTGTTAAAAAAAACCCCAAGCTTATGGTCAAGACATCAGTCAGATGCTTCAGAAAGCCCATACAATAAGGTTTTAATAAATCAAACATACCAGTTCATTCCTTGTAGATGTACATCTCAGCTTTTCTTCAATCTCCCTTCCTATTTTCTGAACAGTTACCTGAGTCTGTTTAATTGCACACTGAGCTCTGTGGAGCCTGCAAGGAGAAGTTACAGCTGTGATAAAGGTTCCCCACATGTGCAAACAGCTCAAAACCAGCAGCAGGAATGCAGACTCGGACTATCAGCTTCCATTTCAAAACATGAAATGAGGAAGCATAAAGAAGGCAGGTTTAGACTGGATATTGAGAAGAAAATCCTCCCTGTGAGGGTGGTGAGGCCCTAGCACAGGTTGCCCAGAGAAGCTGTGGCTGCCTCATCCCTGGAAGTGTTCAAGGCTCCATTGGACAGGACTTGGAGCAACCTGTTCTAGTGCAAGGTGCCCCTGCCCATGGCAGGGGGTTGGAACCGGATGAGCTTTAAGGTCCCAAAACCCCAAATCATTCTGTGATAACTTGCATAGTTTATGAAGAAAACCACCAAGTCTTTAAATTCAATCAAATATCAAAATCTCCTCTTCAATTTTTCAATTCAACCGATGCTGATCAGGCTGCAGGTGAGAGAGCATGCAATTACAGGTATCTCATTTGGTTAAATCACCATTAACATGAAAATAGATACACACAAGCATTGTTAACACAGGCCAGCTTTAGAAAAAGTGCAAGTATCCTTTAGCTAACACACAGCTACCCCAGCCAAGAACATGAAACATTCTTCACCATCTCCCACTATGCTATGGGCCCTTCTGTAGCAAAAATAGAGGTTTCTTAACTGAATCACGTTTGAAGCATGAAAAGATGATGATATGTTACTGATTGTTAGCACTGGCTTCAGGGTGAAGAGAGAAAACAAATTATTTGCCATATTTATTGGAAAAAAAAAAAAACAGGCAGAGAAAAAAGATGGCAGAACCAGGTCTAAGAGAGACATGAACATCTTTCTTAAAATTAACATGGAGTAGAAATTAATGTATTTATTAGAAAAAGAGAGGAGTTATACATGGAAACAAACAGTGCTAGTAATATTAATAAACAAGATCTTGTGATTTAGGACTTTTACATGTTGTAACTCTAAATGAATACATTTAAGTCACCAGATGCCTTTAGTTCCTTCATACGGTTGCTTCTGCTGAACACCAGTAATAGCATAATTTAAAACAAAAATCAAAGTGATTTCTTTAGAGTTTCTGAAATTGCTCATAGCACCAGCAGACACAGAGCTGGTCAGGGGCAGCTATACCCTACCCCATATCAAGCAACACATTTCTGCTGGCTGCTGAGGGGGTGGGAGGGGGCTAAGACTGCTGAGACCAAGAGTACTGCATCACCCATGGGCTTGGTCTAACACACCTAATGAAGAACTGAGATCTCCTGGAAACCCTGATCCTACTGGGAACTACTTCTTACACCTCCCACCTTCATGAATGCATCCTGAGGCTGTTGGCTATGGAACACATTGCTACGCAGGTCAAAGCCAAGGTTTCCTGACCATCCTGAACATCACTCAGAGCTCTGCTGTCACGTCATCCAACAGGATCTAAGTTTTCTACTTCCACTTTCCAACTTGTCTCTTTCTGAAAGTCTGGCATGTTTTCTTTCTACACATAAGAAAGCCAAGATAAAACTCTTAGGTAAAGAGTAATAACTGAGTGACATTTCCCCTTCCTCTTTATGTAATTTAACACTGGAAGAATATTCTCGATTTAGTCCATTAGGTGATTAAAAGAAAGTCTTGCAAGTTTTCACAACACTCCATTTAGGCAGCAAAACCTCCTGGAAGGTGATCTAGTCATTGAAAGAGTATTTACATAACGGAGAAATTGTTAGAAAGGTCATTTGCCATGTGAATTCCTCACAGTGATTTGATCAATACCCATTAACAATCTACAAACTGTGTAGTAACTAAGTTCTCCTACCCATGCCCAAAGGATAAGGAACAAACATCTACTGAGACTGACTTCTCTAAACAATACATACAATGGAATATTGATTCACCCAATTGAACAAGTATCTAAATACATATTCCTAACATATAAAAACTGCTATACAAAATAACTCAGCAATAAAATCTGGTTTTAATAAGAAATTGATTTCTTTTTAAGCCAAGCATCATCCCCTCATTTCTTGCACAGTTAAACTTTGCTGCCTTGATGCCAAATAGGGCCATTTACACTTCAAGACAGAAAAATGACTGATACTGGTTGACTCAATCCCAGTACATCCACTGTTGTTCTAAGAACTTTAAAATGGTAATGATCACATCCAAAGTTAAATCTTCCAAGATTTAAATTTTAGGGACTTCATGTCACAAAAGCAGCGACTATTAACAGAAATCTTTTTCTCAGCCAAAAAAAAAGTCCGCACGTGGAAATCTTTGGTCATCCAACAAGGGGAACACAAACTAAGCTATAAGAATGCCAACACGGAAATTTTGTCCATCACTTCTGCACAAGCAGACTTTGGTGGAAGCAATTATGATTGCACCAATGGAGATCAGCAAGCTGAGGCAATAAATCTGGATTAAAACTTATACAAAATGAACAGAGAGAAACTTCAACCCTAACTGATCACATCTTGTTTCCATTTCTAGGCTAAATGCAGGTCCAGTGCTACAGCTTAATATCAGCACAAGCTGTGCTTTGAGCACAGTCCTGCTTGGTTTAGTAACTGCTAACAATGAGTTAACTGATGGTATCACCTATGTGCCATCAGCAAACGTGGGATTCTTCCTACATTGCTCAAGACTTTATTTTTTAATATATTTTACTAAAATTAGCACTTCCGTAGCACTTTAAAAGGTAGTTGAGGGCGTGAAGAGGCCACTGGCCTGCTACCAAATTTCCTCCAGCAACTGGGAAAGCCAAGCCAGTTACAGCAGAAACTCCAGACTTTTTAAAGGGATAGTTTAGCCAACAGTGTTGTCATCCATTGTGTGCAGCAGCTCACAGCCACGGTCAGCCAGAAGCAGAGCAATTGGAACGTGAAGTGTGACAGATTTACTGCTGTTGCTTGGGGCCCTGAGAGCTGCTGTGCAGTTGTCCAACATCAGACTAGTTCCATGCTGCTGCCTGGGAAAGAACCGGAAAACAAAGCAGACATTAAAATTCCTGAGCATCCTAAGACTGACTGGAGGTGGAGATCCACAATGCTGCTGTTCTACTTCCATTCCCATAGCACCTGCTTTCTGAGATGGGGGAGATAAAGAAGACACAAACACCTCTCCTTCCTTTGACAGTTCAGAAGACAGCTGGATACTTTAAAAGCATAATCCATGTATTATAAGCTAAGTCCAACAAAGCTGCATCCCTACTTGATCTACAAAGGCCCAGCACATAAAATTTCAACATCTCTCCTCTTCACTTTCTAGATCCCAGGTTCCTGAAATACAGGCTATTTAGGTTATTTCCTCAAGGCTTTTCAAGTCTGAATTCAAATTGCTTTCCCCAACAACCACCACCCTCCCAAAAAAAAGGTCTACAACCTACTTTCTACCTTGGCTGTAAGATTTGAAACCATTCTAGCATACAGTGTTCCACCAATCAATCCAACTTTGGTACTGGCTTGGAGGGGGGTGGGGGGGAAAAGGTTACCAAGTTTTGGACTTCTTCATCATTACAGGATTTCTTTGCCATAATGTTCTTGTCTTGTATGCAACACCAATCAGTCTTCCTTATTTCCCAGGGAACTGAACAGTGCAGCAGTCCATACGTGACTTTACAACTTGGGAATGTGCTGTAACAACAGATTCACTCTCTTCAAGCCTGCAGTGAGTCTTCAGGTTCAGCTGGAGCACTTTCCTTTAAGATACGCTGCAGTATTCTGGTCTCTCTTGCTCGTGCATTAGTCCAGCGATTTACTAGTTTGTATAGCAAATTCATTCCTGGCTGCAATCTCTAAAAAACTGAAAGCTGGAGTGTAGTGAGAGTTGTGCCTATTAAGTGTCTTGGTTTGAAAGACAGGTGTTTGTCAAGGAAGGCAGGAACCTCCCTTGGAATAGAAAAATGTGACCCCCTTCCCTCCAAATTATTATAACCTTAAAATTAAGGGGCTTTCAGGCAAAGATATGAGAAAAGGAATAATAGTTCTTTACTTTTACATATATATATATATATATATATATATATATATATAAGAATATATATATATATATATAAAACAAGGCAAACAAACAACAATAACTATGCCAGCAACAACCAACAGAACCAGGAACCCAGTGCCAGCCTCTCTCGGCTGTCGGGCCCTTTCCCCTTCTGTGCAGTTCCGCTCACAGCCGGCAGGGGCGCTGGTGGCTCCTGGCCAGGCAGGGTGGGTGTGATGGTTCCCCGCGCCTGCAGGGGGCGCTGTGGTGCGAGCTCAGTTGCATGGTAATGGCAGGCAAGCTGGATGGCAAAAATGGACTGCAGCAGAAACCTCGGAGTGGTGGCTGGGATGGCAGCAGCAGGCACACCCCGCGGGGTGGCACACAAAATGTAACAGAAAACTCCAGTCTCAGCAGGAGCCACGGGGGTCAGGGGGACACGGGGTGCTGGGTTAGAGTGTAGCGAAAAAGCCCAAGGCAGCAGCAAAAAGCAGTGGAGCATGGCTGCTGCAGGCAGCTGAGGAGAAATGCTGTCCGGGAATAGGAAGAGGGTCGGGCTCCCAGGTTTTCCCCTGAATAGATGGTTAGGGTCCTTTCCAGTCAGATTGGGTGTTAGTAAGTTCCCCAGTTCACAGCTGCTCTAATGAGCAAAGGCTCACGCACAGCAGGAGACTCAGTGGAAGGACAATGCTCCGTAGTGGCAGCAAACCCTCCAGGCTGTGACCGCAGACCACCTGGCTGTCCTGCCTCCAACCCCGAAAGCGAGAGAGAGAAGCCGAGCCTGGCCCCGAACCCCCCAGCCAAAATCTCACAGTATCTCTGCCCTTCCCAAGATGCCCCCTCAGCTACAATAGTACAACCAGCTGCCCTTCCCCTCCTCCTTGGCTACATCTTTTGTCTCTATTAAGTAGCAGTCATTATTGTCTCTTAGCAACACATGGGACAAAATTCCATGAGAGAAAGAAACAAAAGGAAAAATCTTAACCCCCAACATTAAGATAACATATGCTTATATTTACATTAATGAAAGTGTCTCAGCTTTATCAGACAGTTGATATATGATTTTGCAGTTCTACCATCCACTCCAAATATCTATTTTCTTCTATCAGACACATCTGGATTTTTCATGTACAGAACTTTTAGCCATAAATACATCCATTAATTATAGCAGTCACATACTGCAGCTCCTTCTCACAAGAGAATGCCTCTTGTCTTACTTGCCAGAACAACCTTTGTTTACAGCAAGACTACATTTAAACTGAGAATTACTACATGGGATTTAGAAAATAGAATGGAACACTTCTGGCAGTAAGTGACATGTAGGGTCCTGGAAGTAAAGTACCCAAACCTATTATTAAAGAAAAAAAAAAAATTAAAGACTTTCCTATTAAATTCAGAAACTGGAAGGCACACTACTTTATATCAGTCCACAAATTCAGATTCTGGAGAGTGCCAGCCAGCTATAACATTTTTTCCATAACCCCTTAAACCATGATTTGCTACATCTGCTTTCCCACAAGAAAAAAATTCCAATTTATAATCATATACTCCCTTTCCAATTTCTTCGGAAATCTATACCTACAATTTGTCAAAAGCAGATGTAGGGCAAGAAAAGACAGTAGGGAGTAAGAAGAAATAAAATGCAAGTCTGACTTAGACATTTATGACATTAAGCCTCTACAAGACCCAATGCTGTAAGAAACTCACACAAGACAGTGCTGTTACAGCACAGATAATTTTCCATCATTCTTTCAAACAATTCTGAATCCTACATGTAAATCACTTACATGTAAGCATTACATATTTAAGACTCAAGTTTTAAAATAATCAAGTCCATGTGGATTTGAGGACCGCAACAGTGAATGCTTCGAGCTATTTGGAGACAAAGAAAACGAAAAAACACTTTTATTAAATGGGCAGCAGGGCAAGTTCCAGCCTCCAGTTCAAGGAATATTTAAGGAAGCTAGCTAGGATATAGATCACCTTCAATACTCACAGGGCATGAATGGAAGAGGAGAGCCTTAAAGTAAAACTCAGTCAATTTTTTTGAGAAATGAAGCGACAAAATGTGAGATTGTCTCTAGTTCTCTTATTCCAGTTCACAGATTTAACTCCAGTTAAATGGATGGATTAATGGGTTGATTTTTTTAATTCAAAAATCAATGTGGCCAATTACAGAGGAAGCTTCTTTTTGTTCTTTCTCAGTTTGTGATTACAGAAACCTTGCTGCCAGGGCACACAGAATCATATTCAAGACACTGTAGTTAGTGAAAAAGGTAAATTAGATGCAAATCAAATTTCCAAAGTGCATAAACATGTGAAGACAACTCTGCCAGGTGGACAGTATCACCAGCAGAATTCAAGAGCCTTTTCCTAACAAATCTTCATAGAAGTTTCAATTCTCACTCTGAGACAGTGAGCAAGCCTAAGACTGGGATTCACTAAACAACTGAAAAGAAAGATGCACAAATTCAGACTGAATGCGTTTAACGCCCCCCGCCAGAAAGAGACCACTTGCTCTCCACTTGATTGTGTTCTTCCACTCAAGGTCACACAACTGATAAAGTGCTTGTGACCGCAGAGTACAGGCTTACGCAGTGGAGGAAGAAGGAGGTGGAACACTAGCCAATATTCAGGTGATTCATGTTTCAAAGCTTCATACTGCTGCACTTTCTCCTGGAAGCCACCCCCAAATTCAAATCTGAGTTTTCTTCCAAGAGAAGTGGAATTCTGCAGCTATAGTAGTCAAAACTCCCACTTGACAAGGATGGTCATAATGCTCTCAGGAGTGTTCTGCAGCTTCTCAGATTTCCATACATTCCCCACCCTTCCCCGCTTTAATTAGCAAATTTATTGGAGCATTTTCCCCAGGGCAAGATCTTAATCCCTTTTATTTGTTCTCAGTCAAAATGCTGCCTTGACTTTCCCTGTTGTGGTTGGATAGTTCTGAGGATTTTAGAGACATGATTGCATTCACCAAAATCTTTGCCCAGGCTGAAGAGAAAGCAACTCACAGCACCATTCTCATGGCCAAATCCATGACAAAGATGTAACAAAAATAAACAGCCCTGATGTTCACAAAATCTTCCTTCTTAGAAACTTTCAGATATCCATCAGTAAATTACTTAGACTCTCCTTCAGTGACACTTGGCTATTTAGACTAAAGATAAGGAAGACATTTTCTACAATGAGAATGGTGAAACACTGGCACAGGTTGCTTAAGATGGTAGTAGATGCCCCCTCCCTGGAAGTGTTCAAGGCCAGAGTGGATGGGGCTTGGAGCAACCTGGTCTGCCATGGCAGGCAGGTGGAACTGGATGATCTTTAAAGGGTCCCTCTGAACCCAAACTATTCTATGATTCTACAACGTGCTGTTTTTCATTAATTTCATAGAGCCAGAAAAAGGAGCAGGACTGGGTTCTGACTTCTCAGTATTGCTTCATTGACACCATCTTTTACATATTGTCACAAATAAAGAGGCAGAATAAAGCTACTTTTGAAGTCCTGCAAAGCTTTGTGTAATTCCTCTCAGAAGTGCTTTGAAACCAAATTTGACCAAAAACTAGCAATATACCTATGCTAAAAATGTGCCACTGCAAGGGTGGTTTATTCCATATGATATATTAGGAAAATTGAAGATCAGAGCAGCAACAGACTACTAACCCACCAGTTAACATACAAAAAAACACCTACTGTTCTTATGCTTCATGGACTGTTTCAACTTGCCATGACCCACGCCACTCTCTGCTACAGATTTTGGCAAAAGGCAGGCTTGTAAGTTGAGTGTTCTAATGACTGAATAGCCTCAGTTCCCATACAGCTCAGCACCACAGAGTAAAATGCCTGGGAATGTATTTGTCTGGAAGTCTGATGCCACTAATAAAAATCCCTAAGGAACCTGTCAAAACAGAGAAAAATCAGACCCCAGTTTTCATCTCCATCGCTGCTTCTCAGGAAGCCACCACAGCACAATTCCAACCCACAAAGTTTTCAGGCCAAGAAGGATGACACTTGTTAAACTGTTCATCCATTTCAGGACGGCTTAATTAAGCATACAGAGGCACTCTAGAGGTCTGATTCCAGCTCTTATTAATTCATCCTGGCCTTAGACCACCTGGATTTGCCTGTCCAAAGCCAAGGGGGGATGCCTGCCTGGTCCTGGCTGCTTATTGGGTACAAAGTGCTAAGTCTTCCAGGTGCAAATCTTCCTGTTTAGAAACATCAAACTTGGCCATCACAAAAAAAACCTCCCAATGCTTATCACTAGCAAAGGGATGTTTTAGCAGAGGAACTTTGTGATTCAAGAGCAGGTAAGAGGAATCCTACAACTTATTCCACAGTTAAGATGATGCATTTCCACATCTACTGGGAGAGGATGATGGCAGCAGCAGTATCAACACTGAAGTCCAAAAGTCTGCAATTTGATTGCTAGGATCTCATAGAAAAAGCTAGAGCAAGGCACTGCAAGAGCATTGGGTTATTTATTAGTGATCACCTTTCCTGACCCATTCACATTCTATAAAAGGATGGTATGTGACTGTTCCACCGCATGAACATCCCTAACTGTATTTAGAGAGGTTTTGGTCACAGCTATGACTTGGGACCCTTCTTTGAGTAAAGGATAGCAAAGGGAAAAGCTAGAAACAGGAGACTTAATTATCAGTGCATATTTTGAAATTTAACTAACTAGGTCTTATGTTGGGGAAGATGAAACAGGAAAGCCCTATAAATATGATTGCCTGACAAAAGATTTTGGGAATATGAAAACTACAGGCAACATCGAAATGAAAGCCACTTTTGAAATACCAAGTCTTAGTTACTGAACAACTGGAAAACAATGGTATGGCCGACTGAAGGTAATCCCCTCTTGATTAAACAATACCCTCTGCTTGCAGGCAGGTCCAAGGGTCAGAGCAGACCCTACTAGCTCAGCAGAAGGGGTCCAAAGAGTAGTTTTTAGAAGTTAAGATGTAACACTCTATGGTAATATAAGAACTCTTATAGGCTGTATGTAAATGCTATAGGATTTGTATCCTGTATTAGATTGGTTAGTGACAATTAGAATATTCAGTACAGGAGATGATTTATTGTATTGTAACCAGGACTTCACCACTCTCCATTCCATTCCATTCCAATTCCATTCCATTCCTCTCTTACTCTTCGCACACTCTTACACTCTCTCTCTCTCTCTCTCTCCTTACTTACTCGCTTACTCTCTTGCTCTCCTGGGCCTGCTCAGAGCTGCCAGCTGCAGCTCTAAGCAGTGCCCCTATACCCACGCCCTTTGCAATAAACCACATGTCCCAAGATCTGCCTATAGAGATCTCTCGTCTCCGTCCGTCTACGCCCGGTCCGACCGAACCCACCAGTAGTCCCTACAGTCTTTTCTGCCTGCCCTTATCTCTATGCAGCTACCAGCATGCCAAAAAGAATAGGGTAGCAAAAGCAACTCATTTCCATGTAGTCCCATCTAGTGCCTAGCTCCATTGGGTTCACTTCTTTCATGGAGATGAAGATGGAAATAGAGGAACTTCAGGGAAGTTCAAAAGGCAGTACAGCTTTGCACGGCTCGCCTCTGCATTTATCAGATGCTCTGCAACTCTCTGAAGTCAGATAGCCGGTGATGAGAGCATGTCTTCTTCCTCCTTTACCTCCTTTTAACCCCACTAAACAACTGGAAGCCTAAAGTTTGGAACTGCTACTTAAATCAATTATAGCAAAAAATCAATAAATCAATAGCAAAGTCTGGCTGAGCTCCTGTCAGACAGGACACTGATCAAGATGGACCGGTTTACAGAAGACAAGTCAATGTACCTGAGATACACCTTAGCACTGAGCAGCTTAAGCCCACGAGGCCCTTGTGCACTGCACTATTCCCTCCTCTGAGCTTATGAAAAACAGCTTCACTTTCAGCATAATTTCTATCTGCTAAAAATAGCTGCACAAAGGCAGTTACTACATTTGGCATACGCAATCTCAGTGACTCTAGTCTCAGAGAAACTACTCTGAGGAGCCACTAATAAGTTTTTAAGCTCCACGGCAGCCTACATTGACCATATATTTTGTCTTCATTTCTATTTTCAAAGATCAACTTCTTTTTATTCAATAAAACTGCTAATAAAGATGGAAGAGTTTAAATAAAAGCAAAATAACTATTTAAAAACATCTTTCCTAAAGTAAGCAGAGCTAAACAAAAAGCTGATTTTATATCATGTCAATATGTTTTAGCCTTGGGTCACTCAAAGGTGATTTTATGAATATCTCAGTTTCGGATCACAGACAAACACTACCAACATTTGTATTCTTAAATAATATCTCTTCAGTGACAAGACACCGCACTCTCCTTTAAATGAACACCTATATTACAGATGGCAAACCCTGAAGCAAAGCCTGTCACTTGAAGCATACCTCTGCCCCATTAACTAATACCAGAAATATTATTAAAATCAAATTCTGCCAGATTAGACACTAACAATATTAAGCAGCTACCTGGAGCTGGTCTTTTTACCCATCCCAGCACTCAAATTGTGACAGTATCAGATTTTGTTGTTGGTTTTGTTGTTAAGGAACACTTTTTTAAACAAAAACACAAGCAAAATGTTTTCAATCTGCACTAACTGGCTGGCTAAATACCATAAACACACCATGCCATCTGCTGAAGAACAGTTAAGCCACAGAGATGGCAGTTCTGAATAGAGTAATAAAAACTACAGGAAGTAAAACTTCAGTGGGGCAGACTTTCACTAGTTCTTAGAGCACTTTTTGTCTCCAGGCAGAATATGGGAGGATTTCAGGCATTCACACATTTAGAGGCACAGGCCAATTGCTCTCTAAGTGTCACAGCAACACAAAAAGCTGTTGCAGAATACACTATATTAATTCTTGTATTTAGAAATTGAAGTAGAATTTTAATACATAGCATTTTAAGCCCTTTCTTTAGTGATATCTCATCTTCCCAACACCACTTAATAATAAGTATCTATTTTTCAAAGCTTTAAGAAAAGGAAGGATAGAAAACCAAGAGAACACTAAATATAAACCTATTCTCATTAGTGCTGAAAACGTGCTGGGAACTTGATTATTGAGACATGTCCAGAACATGACCTCAGATGAATCTGGCCCATCCCAAGTGCTGTGTGAAAGGTAAAACATGTTACTTTATAACTATTACTACCAGCAACATAATGTTTAGAAAGTCTTTAAATGATCTCTTTTCCAGAAATATGACAAGGGACAAAACCCTCAAAATTTGAGCTATCCAGTTGATGTGGTGAATTTTTGTTTGTTAGGCCTTTTAAAGCAAATGGCTGGAAGAACATCCGTCACTTCCACATGGCACAAACAACTTACAAGCGGCATCATGTTTGCCTGAAGATCTTTTCCCTGTCCCAGAACAAAAAAAGTCATGAGCTGCAAGAGGTGCTGAGACCTCCTTTGTGTAAAGAGGAGTTGCCTGAATGTTTAACCTTTTCCTCCTGCTTAATTAACTTGTAAATCCATGTAATTCAGCATCTGAACACACAAGCAATATCTTAATCCGCTGCACAAAAAATTTCTACTGTTCACACACTCTCATTCCCAATTAATTTTTTTAATCAACATAATTTGAGCCAAGCATACACTTTCCATTAAGGTCTATTCACAAGCTTCAGAATTTTATCTATTCACTTCTGAGGATAAAAACTACATCACTTCTTCCCCCAAAAGCAGTTTTGAAACAGAGATCAACCACAGAAGTTCTCATAGCGCAGTCAAGAGTTAGGGGATGAGCTAGAACCAGTTCTCTCCATTTTGGCTATCAGTGGCTTTGCCACATCTGGCAGCATAGTACCACCACAACAACTGGGACTCAGATCCCACTGTCACCAGGGTTTGCTTCCTTTTGTAGAAGTTTAAATAAAGCCAGTACAAGCTGTTCTTCATATTCATATTTATTGTGAAAATATTAGGAAACCACATGTGCAGCTTATGAATTTTTGCTACACACAAATATCATGAGAAACTCTTCAAAACATGGTATTTATGTGACCAGATGCAAATCTTTATGGTGTGGACACCTCAATATTCTCTTTACAGCCAATGGACAGAAGAAGGAAGACAGAAACTCATTTCTTCCCAAAGTACATTCTGTCTAATGAATCACAATTCAAATTATGCCCATCTCTCTCTTCTGTTCGAAGAGGAACACACTCATATCAACTATCTTTGGAAGGAGTTCATGGGCTGGTTATTCAAGCATGGACTCCTGGAGGAGGTGGCAAACCAAATTACTTGGTAGGAGACAAAGGACACATGATGTCATATATGAAATGGAGTGTTGGCCTTTGCATATTAAGTGTTTTCAACTTTTAATTGTTAATTGTTTAATTATTGTTTATTCAAATTACCCATCAACCCAGTTGAGAGCTATTAAGTTCCAAAGTTATTCCCCTGATTAGTTGGTTCAAGAGTGTTTTACATAATTCCTCGTTAAAAATCCTTTGTTAATATTAAGTTCCGTAAGTTTGTTCCCCTCTTTAGTCCCTAAAAATTGTAAAAACCCACAATGTCTTAATTCCTGTATGTGTCCAAGTTAATTACCCTGTTTTTAAGAGTTCTCTGAAATATTTATAATCCAATTTTAGACCTTTTACCAAGTGTTCTTAACCTTTCTAAGTTTTAAGTGAGTTTTGAGCTTTGCCAAGAAGGAGACCTTCTAACTGACAGGGAGTTATTTTTAGAGCCTGGCCATTGGTCAGCAGCTCAGCACCATGGCAACCTGGAATTTTAATGAGGACTTTTCCCGCCCTTGGAGCCGATGACATCTTTCCCTTAGACAGCAGCGAGCCATTGGCAGACTGAGATTACCTCACCTCAAGACACCACCAATCATCCAGGACCATGAAGGCTGGACAGCGGACGGTCATGGGCAGGACCCAGACTTTGTAAAACTGCTGGCCACCAGCTCGGAGGGGCCATTTTCACCTCAGATTAGCTGCTGGTGAAGCCTGGTGGTAGGAGCACAGGCCTCTACCTCTTTCAAAGAGGCAATTTAACCATTCAGACTTTGGGGTAGCTGAAGTCTCCACAGCATTGTAAGGTCTCTGCCTTGGGACTTCTGAGCCGGTTCAGCCAACAAGGTCTCTAATCACTGCAGACCCGGTTTTTGGGTTTTTTTGGCTTTATAATTATTTTGTACTTGGAATTTTTTTTTCTGATTGTTCTTTTAATAAATTGTTCTTAATTATTTTAATTAAGAACCAAGAGTTGTCTCATTCCTCACAAGTGACAAAAAGGGACAAGAGATTATTTTAAAACAAACACCAGGCTTTTCAGCTTGATATCAAAGGTAAGCAGCAGTATAGAAAATTCACCTGTAAAAAAGCAGAGTTAATGTGAGAGGGAATAGAAAGGATTCTAAACTACACAAGAGGACTCTGCCTTAGTTCCTGACAAACTTTCCCAGCTACAATGAAATCAGACAAAAATGACACCTAGGTAGAGTCACAAATTACAAGTTTTAACTTCTGCTGGAACTACACAATGCAATGTAACCCCCTTGATATGGCATGCAGAATCCACTGAAATACAATCAGCAGCAGGCCTGGTTCTGAGGCCTGGAAAACACTGTTCTTTTGGGACAAAATAAAAAAGGAGGATGTCTCAGCTCAGAGACAGAGCTTATCAGAAACTAAACCCAACAGCATGCTTAGGCACTGTGAGAGACTGAGCCTGGACTCTTCCATCCCCCCAAACTGAGAGAAGCTCCAGTAGTCAGGGTTCAAAACAGCACTGGTAGGCACTCAGCAAAATGAATTTTATCACAGCTGACATCTTCATTTCTTGTAAGCTTGAGGAAAACCAGTCAGGCATGTTCAGAAGAAGGATTACAGATCAATTACACAGGGCTAGACAGGGGTCCAGCTGGTCAAGTTAATGACCAGTTAGTAGAATAGTGAGGTTTTTTTCTGGAACGTGCTTCATACTACATAGATGTGCACACAAAATGTGAAAAACACTCATGAATAAAGTATTCAGGGTATACTTAATGTTAGTTAGTACAAGAGCTCTCTTCTAATGGACTGTGCCAGAATGTAATCAGAACTTTCTAACATCCCCCCGGTTGTTTCCCACTAAAAGCACGGAAAACAAACATTTAGAAAGTAGCCTTCAGTTTAAATATGCTTTACAGGCTCAAGAAACAGCACACTCAAATTTTCAGAGAGCTTAAATACGGAAATCTGAATAGGCAACCTAAGTTAACTTTTCCTCTCTTCAGACAGGCAACACTGACACCTACTGTCAACACGATCAAATGGATTTAACTTGTACAACTGATACAAAAAGTCAAATGTATTTTTACATAGACTTTTGACAGCATATTAAACATCTCCTACTCAAGGGTTTCCTTCATAGCACATCTACTGCCTTTATTGCAGACCTGAAGTTATTAACCTGTCTTGTAAAATGCAATTTATACAAAGATTCCTCAAGACCAACCTACTGACAGTGGTGGACAACAATTATATTTTTTCATAACTAATATTTTCTAGTAACTAATATTCTGCTTTAATATCATCATTAAAGCAGATCTGAAAAAGGACATCTTGCTTAACTGAATACTAACACTTCATGTTTTTTATCACCACAGACATTTAAGTAGCCACCCAAAAGCAAAAAACCACAGTACCTTTCTTAGACCACATCTGTGTTGGAATAACTGGGTCTCGACATATGTTCTCTTGTATTTAAACAAATTTTATTGCTGTTGAGAACAGAGAAGGGGCTTTCCACAGAAACTTTCCAACAAAGAAGCTCCATGATTTTGACATTCACAAGGCATGTCCATGGGCCAGCTCCACAGCCAGTCCTAGGTTCGGAGCACTCAAGAATCCACATGTAAGAAGCCCAGTGACATCCACAGAACACACATACACCACACCCCAGCTCCTCACTATGCAAGTAAATTGGCAAAACCTTGGTATCTTCTTTGCACATTCCACACCAGAATGTTGAGGTTTTTTAATATTTGGAAAGATCCCTTCCACGCACACACACACACACACACACACAAGAAAAGTTACAATAGCTTTTACAAAATATTATCAAAAACCTTACCTAAGCAAAGAGAAGACATCATAAGAGTTACGAACACAGTTCTGATCCACCTGGAGAAGACTGTTCTTCAGAGTATCTGAGTGATCCTTAAGACAAGGAAGAATTATTATTTAAAAAATAATTTTAAAAAATCCATCTTGACTAAGAGCGTGCACTTTTAGTAGAATAAATGATCTTGCATTTAGTGTATTTTAAATCTGTCTTTATACATGTTTTATCTATGGTAAGTAGAAACAATACCACTTACCTATAAAAGGTATAAAAGACCTATCAGTTTATCTGTGTTCTAGACACACAGTGTGTTTTCTTGAACTTTAATCCATAACTGAATTTTATGAACAGAAACACTTGAAAACTGCAACTGACAGCACTGCCATTCTTCAGCTTCAGACCTGAGAGCCCAATCAGTCACGTGCCAGAGAATTACATGACCACGAGATAAAGCTCTATCCTTTATCCATGCTGTAACACATTAAAAGATCAAAGTAATCTTAGTTTTGAGAAACGTGAACAAGTTTCTGGAAGTTACAAAGTAAGAATAACACAAAGTTGTTCTTTTAAGAGACCAAAGTGCCCATTCCGCACAAGAGGGATCAAAAGAGTAACAGACGAACACCGATGCCTTATGATTCAAATGCCATATATTGAGCTTTTCCATATCAGGCACAGTCACACAAATTCCTAGAAAAGCCACAAACTCGGAAGTGTTCCTTTACATGATAAAGTAAATTTTAAGCAGGTCAAGCCACCCAGCAGCACTGTCAGAAAGATTATGGATTGCAGGAAAAAAGGCACTTATTTTAGTGTATAAAGCAGCCCGCCTGGTACCTGTGATCAGCCAGCTTTGCAACAGATAGAGATGGATTCTGAGTACCACAATCCCTGCCTACAGATTCTTTCTTGCCCCAACAGGAGTCTGTCTCCATATAGATGATGTTGAAATTCAGAGCTAAACGTCAACATCTCCTGACACAACTGTGTTAACCATAGGCCATACAGCAGACATTCCTTTCCACCAAAAATATGGTTCCACCTAAATAATCCTGAGTTCTACATGCTATGTAGCACATCACACTGCTACAGGGACACCATCCCAGCAGCTCTCTCAGCTCCTCATTTCCATTCCCAAGATACTGGATGCTAAATTCTGAAATCCAGACAGCCTTCCATAAAAAAATACCAAAATAAAAACATCTTAATGTCTGAAAGAACTAGGATGGTGGAAAACTGAAAATGCACAAGGTACCAGCATCATCATGCCCTGTCTCTGGAAATGTTCAAGGCCAGGTAGGATGGGGCTTGGAGCAACCTGATCTAGTGGAAGGTATCCCTGCCCATGGCAGGGGGGTAAAACTAGATGAGCTCTAAGGTCCCTTCCAACCCAAACCATTCTAGGATTTAACAGCATGAAGTTGATGGTGTTTCAACAAACACTGCCTTCAGAAAGCAAAGTGCAACATTTTTCAGAGAAAAAGAAGACTGACCTAGAATAACTGGTTTTAGAAGTGAAAGAATTTGCAGCAGCAATCTCTTTCAGCCTTTTCTTTTTCCCCTGTGCTACAGTGTTGAAAGGAATTTTCCAAAGAGTCAGGCACCAAGTGGTGTATGCAAACTGTTCTACCCTGAGGAAATTTATAGAACATGTAATGTAAGGGTTTCAGACTTAGCTGTTAGGAAGTTTACCCTCCAAAAGAGCACTATGTCATTTTCTCTGCCATGTTTACTAGATATAGGCACATATACTTGTAAACACACAAAAAGGCTTTGCTTGTGCAGAGTGGCCAGGATCTAGCTGCTAAAAAATACTTAAAGAATATGCATATGTGGGGAAAGACTCTACCTACATTGATGGAGACCACAGACGAAAAAAAGAGAGAGATACAGCTTTCCAAAGATGAGGGTCTTTTCTTCTTGATGAAAGGAAATGAAAGCCACAATTCAGCATCCCTAAAAAAATACACCTTATTTTTCTTTTCCCCATGCCTCTGACAATAGTCAAATTATTTTGAGCTACAGAGAGCTGTATTGACTAATTCTGCTTTTACTTCTTTAAGGAGACAACAGAAAGCTAGTCATTAACTAGAACTTGCTTCCCTCAATGTACTTTCTGAAAAGGTATCACTGCAAGAACAAGGGTGAGTTCTATCAGTTGGAAGCAGCAAACATAAAATGGTTGAAAGGCAATCTGTAAGTCAGGAAGGCATTGAGGAAACCAGAGGAAGAGAAACCTGGCTTTAGGAAAGCTACTATAGCATCCAGAATTGATTATGTTGAATCTTGGTGAATACTGGTTTTACACACAAACATGAAGCCTCAGACAAAATCAGATTCAGAAAGCTGCTCAAAGATAAGGAACACTTTAAATCTAGGTTAACAGCTTCAGAATAAATTCCTGAAGCACACATCTATCTTATTTAAACATTGGTCCAGTTCAAGCAACACCAAGTAAAGGTTCAGTGTATGATTAGTAGAGAGGGTGAAACAGAGAGGAACAAGTGCTTCAGTGGTCCAGTGCCAGAAAGGAAACAGGAAAATACATTGGACATGGTTCTGATGAAAGTAGCAGAACCCTGCTGAAATATTCCAGCAAACTTACTGCTGCAAAATAATAATAAACTTGTTCAAGTCCAGAAGTTGGAGGTACAATTATGTGAAAGTCAAATGTGATCAAGAACAAAGCAGCTATATTGGCAGCACACTTTTGTATTTATACTGAGAAGAGAAGCTGTAAACACTGGAAGAGTTACTGTCAGACATCTATAGTAAAGAAAGAGTACCCTTCAGTGCTCTCAGAAGGCACACACAAAGGGTTTTGAAACCTTTGAAACCCAACCTTTTTAGTATCCACGGCAGTAAAAAACTTGCAACTTGAGTAAGAACATGACTCAAAGATAACATTTTTTTTCAGCATCTCAGCAACAGCCAAGTTGCTGCTGGACAGAAGAGAGGAAGAAAGGTAAAAACTCCTAATACCTATATATTATCAAGGATATAGAATTTAAAAGTTTTATGACATCTCTAGAATAAAAAGTGAAGAATCAGTGACAGTAACAAGAAAGAGGCTCTGGCTATGGTTCTTTTATTCAGGTAAGACAATTACTATACTACAATTGCCTGCATTACTTAGAATTTGTCCACCAGTAATGCTACCAGAGATTCCTACTTTGCTTCTCTACCTGACAGGCTATGACTGTATTTGCAACAGAGATACAGAATGAGGAACCTGCATGGTGAGAGACCCAACCTGCAGTGCTGCATCCTGCGATCTCCAACATCAGAAGGACATGGAGTTACTGGAGCAAGTTCAGAGGAGGCCATGGAGATGCTCTGAGGGCTGGAGCCCCTCTGCTCTGGAGACAGGCTGGGAGAACTGGGAGTGTTCAGCCTGGAGAAGAGAAGGCTCTGGGGAGACCTTAGAGCCCCTGCCAGTGCCTAAAGGAGCTGCAAGAGAGCTGGAGAGGGACTTTGGAGAAGGGCCTGAAATGACAGAATGATCCTAGTGGGTCCTTTCCAACTCAGAATATTCTGTGACTCTGTGAGTCTGGGACAAGGGGGAATGACTTCACACTGACAGAAAGCAGGGTTAGACTGGATATTGAGAAGAAATTCTTCCCTGTGAGTATGGTGAGGCCCTGGCACAGGTTGCCCAGAGAAGCTGTGGCTGCCCCATCCCTGGAAGTGTTCAAGGCCAGGTTGGATGAAGCTTGGAGCAACCAGGTCTAGTGGGAGGTGTCGCTGTCCATGGCAGGGGGCTGGAATGAGATGGTCCTGAACATCCCTTCCAACCCAAACGATTCTATTATATGATTCTATAACCAAAACCAAGAAGTACCTTTAAACCTTATGAGCTAGGGAACAAGTCCTGACAACAATCAGAAAAAGAAGATAATGTCCCCATCTTCGAATTCAGGCCCAGGCTGTCAGTACCGAAATCCTGAAGAACTACAATTGCATCCTGCTTCAGGAAAACTGAATGCAGAAAGTGCAGCTGTGTGTCAAGGAGTCATCTCCTCTCCAACCAGGGACTCCTTAACACAACCTATCTGTACCACAGCACTGCCAGCAACAATTTGGGATTAAAAAAACCTGTCAGATGCAGTATTTACAACAGGTAAGTTTAAATCTTTTCATCATCAATGAGGCAATAATCATAGGCAATACTGGCTGGACAGGCACAAATACTGTAGTGGATACTTGAGGGAAAAAACCCATGGAGTAAAACAGGTGCAGCATGAGCAAATAAACAGCTTCCCAGTAAAGACCTACAAACTCTAGGCTTCAGGCTGATAACCAAAACTTTGTGGTTTTATATTTGCCATGAAAATGAGTCTTAACAACAACATCATTTTCAGTATGTCCTATGTTTGAATGAAATGGCTGCCTCAAAGAATATAGTCAAAGCTTATTTTCAGTAACCAAAGGATTTTTGGACCTTAAATGCTACACCCTAAGTCTTTTCAAAACACCACAGATATCCATGTAACCAAGGCAAGATATTAGTTCTTATCTGTCATGTCAAAAAAATATTTCTTCTCAAAACAATGCATTTTAATGTTCTGAGCATCCAAATGTGAAAAATCAAGCTCACTGATTGACTTTCAGTTTGTCACCAGTACCAACAAGCCAGAACAAATACAAGACACCTTTACCTTCTGTTCAAATGAAGCTCCATAATAACCATCATTGAGACCAAAAATAATCTCATTTGGGTTTCTTGCATGGATCTGTAGGGAAGGAAGAAAACAAATCAGTTTACAGCCAGCTTACTGCACATTTTCACACCAAATGAACAAAAATTGTTCCAAGAGTCTAAAGCAGTTTTTTCATCACCTGTAATTCTAGAAGTACATAAAATCTCAAGAGAAAACTGAATTTAACCATGGAAAACCTGTTTGCTTCACACTTTAACAACAGTTACTATGTTCAGCCATTCTACTTTGAAATCAGAAACACTAGCTGGAGCGTCTTTCCTATTATTGTATTTACAGGTGACAAAAATAACTAAGAGAGCGGGAAACTTAACAGAGGTAAGACTCGAGAATTCAGTCTGGAGAACAGAAGGCTCCAGGGAGACCTTAGAGCCCCTGCCACTGGCTCAAGGGGCTCCAAGAGAGCTGGAGAGGGACTTTGGACAAGGGGGAATGACTTCTCACTGCCAAAGGGTAGGGTTAAATAGAATATTGGGAAGAAATTCTTGGCTGTGAGGATGGTGAGGGCACAGGCTGCCCAGAGAAGCTGTGACTGCCCCATGCCTGGAAGTGGGCCACGTTGGGTGGGCTAGCAGAAGGTGTCCCTACCCATGGTAGGGGGGTGGAACTGGATGATCTTTAAGGTCTCTTCCAACCCCAACCACTGCATGATTTTATGATTTAAAGCTCTGATGTAAACTAACATGATATCTGTAATCAAACTTTAAAATACAACCTTTGAAGACTCATTTCCTTTCTTAGCATACTACACATTAATTAATCCAGATGTTTTGTTTCCTTAAGAAGAAAGCTGAGAAAAAATGTTTTCACGTTACCTGCTGGCCCAAGTACTTTAACCCATCTAGATTGACCTTCCATTCAATCAAAAGCTGGAAGTGCTCCTTCTTGCCACCCCAGATCCTCACAACAAAACAAGAGACAGAGGTATCAAGACGATCAGGCATTATTCCAAAGTCCAGACTCCTCCATGTTGGATTCTGAGTATTCAAAGAAGGATAAATACAATTTAAACAGGCTGACACTAGTCCAAACATTGACAATTCAAAAAGTAGCAAAGCCCCCCTCAAAGATTTTAAAAAATCTTAAGAATGAGGAACAACAGCCATTTCAAGGTTCACAAAGAGTTGAAGCCAGCAATCTCTGCTGCTTCCTTACACTGTTTGCTAGAGAGAATTCCTCAGTTAAAAGGTACATGCTGTAAAGTACTTCAGAAACTGTGAATGGGTTTTGCTTCCTTCCATTACAAGACATCAAAGAATTTACTTCAGAAATTACTAATTCAGTTTAACCAAATCAGGAACTTTCAAAATGGAAGTAACATTCCTTTCACAGTTATAATTCAGCTTCTGAAAACCAGTGTATAGCTTGTATTGCCAAAGTTAAATGCTGATCTATTCCCCAATAATTAAATTTGCACAATTTGCTGACATATTTGTTCACATTCTACTCCTCCTTGACTGATGCTCAATCCTCAAATGCTGTCACTAAAAGCTCATCTTTATTCCATGAGATCAGACTTGCACCCAGAGCTTTTCAGAAGCAGCACACATTAAGCTAAACTGCAAATTCCATCAGAACTCGGATTTGCAAACACAACGTTCCAAGAATTTCCACTCATCTCTAACAACATCCAAAGAACTGACCCAAGCTGTAAGAAAACCAAGTCAATCCAACATTACTAGTGCCAAGAGACAACAGGGTGTCCAAAAGCAGAAATGGGAAAGTGCTTTTATATATATTTCTCTCCCTCCTCTGCTGAACACAGAAACAGTAGCTCCTCCAAAACAAAAAGTAGGAACCGACCACCCCATGAAAGAACTTGCCTTCCCTTCTAGCACTTAAGCAGCTTGGAAATGGCCAAGCATCCCTGAACTGGGATGAGCCAATTTGGAATAAGATGCCTCTGAAAAGAAGGGAGAGGCAAAGTTACCAGTAAGTATTACAGAAGAAATGCATTAATCAAGTTCTCCTAACAAGAAAGGATATTTCATAGCTATTCAGGCACAAGAATACCAGGTCATTAAAATACCCATAGGTGATATACGGATGTCCTCAAGACATCTTTTATTTAGATTTTTGTTATTCCATCGCTTATGTTCTGCAGTTAGTTTCCCTTTTTGTTTTTCCTTTTCCTGATTTAGAATAGAGAGAACTAAAAATCCTATCAACTTAAGAGAGAAATTGGAGAAGTTAGCAGTCTTGAGTATGCAGACAGCTTTTCTTCCATTCAGGAGAGTTTCAAAGCATTTATCCAGGGTGCTATAAATGGAGCAGTTCTACCTTGTTAATGCAGGCATTAAAAAGTCTTCAGCAGGTTTTCAAACTCCCTTAGCCAACATTTGCAACATCCTACTCCCATCCTACTACTACCCTTCCTCATTTGTAATAAACTGTTCAGTTCTGGCCCCTTCACTAATCTAAACTGAAAAATTTGGAAAACCTAATGTTTTCAAACTTCAGTTTCTTACAGCTATTAGTTCTTCAAAGAACTTATGTATATATATGGCAGGTACATGTTCCTTGCTGTTTTCCTACACAACACAAAGATGCTAATAGAAATCAGCATTTCTACTACTCAGTAGCTTCCTATTCTAACCCTCATGAAAAGAATCTGAAAACGAGGAGAAGAACACAATGCTCCTAACAGAACTGAACAGTGGAAAGACACATTAAACAGTTGTCATTCAGTGGAGAAATCAATATACTGCAGAAAATATAATTTTTAAAACAAAGTTTTTCCACATTAAATGAACTTACCAGAGAATTCTTGATCACCTCACTCTTATAAAATTCTAAAGGAAAATAAGTAAAAAAGCACCTTTAGATTACCTTAAATACTGATACAAATCTTAGTATTTGAAACAGAAAAAGTTAAAATAACTAACACTCAAGAAAGACAAACGTTAGTGGGTCCAGTTTTTTAGTAACTGATTCATGAGAAAGACTTTGAAATGTAGTCATGCTTTTGACTAAAATTACTCTTTCACACTTAGTTATTACAAGTCATTATTTAAATGTAGCATTTCGTCTTTATACCCATGATAATTCTCAAAGTTTACTGAGGCTTCGATTTCTGTGGAAAGAACATGCCATGGTACTTAATAGTATTTGGATGACATTTGCAAAGTAACTGGTTTGCCACACACCATCTTCCTGGAACACAGAAGCTTGGACAAATTAATTACAGAGCTTTCTTGTAGAGCGAGGGTGACCTGTTCCAGGTGCTCAGAGAGGGAACAGTCAAGTTACCTGACAGAGGTGCCAACAACCCTGTATTTAAATGGGAATAAGCAACTGCTGATGTATGAATAAGCAACTCCTGATGCTTGGCTTTCCCAGCCAAAGCAAGAGCTTAAAGACTTTAGACAGACAGCTCTAGAGGCAGGAATACAGATTTTGTACAATATCCCAGCCCACTGGAGACCAAGGATAAAGCTTTGATGAAGGGCAAAACAGTCCCTAACACTGAACACCACAGAAACAGTCATAAGTGACAGGTTCAACCAACCACCACAACAAAGCCCAGGCAGCAAGCTAAAGTTTTGTATTCTTATCCTTCTAAAAAAAATAAACAAAGCAAGATACCAGATTTGGCATTGTGCCAGATGAAAATAAAAATTAGGAGAAAACCAACATTCGTCTCCGATCACACCAAAAGGAGAATAAAAACGTATTTTTTAATAACATCTCTCCACAATGAAGAGCTATATACTGTAGTGGGAAAGCAAAGCAAGAAAGAGATGAGATCTAATGCTTGAACACAGTTATCCAAACTAGAACAGATGCCTGGATGCTTCGTGTCATTGGCTGACAATTCTACTTTTTGAAAACTTTGATAACATTGTGTGCTGATGTATATTCTGTAAAACAACTGGCATGTACAGGGTTGGATACTCTTCCCCAAAAAAGACAACTAAAGTTCCAAAAGCTTTCACTTTTATGTGCCCTTGGAAGTTCCCAATTCCTTACATCATCACTGGGGGAAGAGCAATGACAAAAACAGGCTGATTTAAGAGACTACCAAACCTGCCATCTCTTTTGCTTCCATGGCTGCTAACACCAAAAGCTTTTATGAAGTTGAGGAAACTAAAGAGCTCTTTTCCAGTGTTAGCAAAGGTGATGTAATCAATGGCAGCAAGTTGTCAAGGGGGAGGGGAAAGAAAAAAGAGAGAATTTCTATCATAAGAATTCAAAGATTTCAAAGATTAGCTAGCAAAAAGGTTGACAGCAAGCCTGGTTTACCTTTGTAGATCTTGGTGTTACCACACAAGTGAAGAGTGAAGTACGTATCCAAGAGGCGATAACCATTCTTATTGATGATGTTACGTGCAGCAATATTCCGAAGATGACGAAGCCGACGCTAAAAATAAGAAAAACAGAGTCAAAGAACTTTCTTAGATTGAACACAAACCCTTTCTCTTTTTTTTTTCCAAAGCATTTTAATGATTCACAAAGCACTGTTGTGAAAAAAGTATCCCACCAAACACTACATTTTCTCTGTCAGACAGCAAGTGTCAACAGCCAGGATTCAGCAAAGCCACAGGACAAGCAACAAGCACCTACAAGCTTGGATTAAGCAACACTGATATTCAAGAGAAGCTATTCTTACTCATGTCCTGTATGTCATTTTTATTCCACATGTCTAATTACCCAAACTCTTCGAGCAGTTTCAAGCAAATATGTGACACTATCAGCTTCAAACGCAGCAGCAGCATCACCCAGATGTTCTGCATCATCGCACTGGAAACACTTCCCAGCCAAAGCTATTTTCAAC
Source organism: Corvus moneduloides (assembly GCF_009650955.1). Taxonomy (NCBI): domain Eukaryota; kingdom Metazoa; phylum Chordata; class Aves; order Passeriformes; family Corvidae; genus Corvus; species Corvus moneduloides. The sequence continues at coordinate 16,593,198 of NC_045477.1, read as the reverse complement.
AAGCATTAGTGGACAAAGAGCTCAACCATAAACCACCACCTAATCCAGAGCCATTAGGAACTGGCTGAACAAAGCTTCCTGATTTCACAATAATCCTGGAAATTGCTCTAACAACCTTAAATAAAATACATCAGGAAGACATATCAAGATTTTCAGGGAAAATTAAGGGCACAGTGAAATTTGAGATTTTAACTGTCAGTTACCATCTGCTATGATGAGAAAGTCCTTTTCCCTTGGAATTAAGACAGTAGGATATGTCACTAAAACATTTAGTTTAAGTGATTTCATCCAACTCCAACATTATCTTGGTTTACTACAATACTGCACCTTGAATGAAAATCATCAGATCAAATCAATCTCTCTCTCTCACCTCTCTGTGCCAAACAGCTTTAATAGCTGTGCATAAAGTCTTCGCTTCAAGGCACACCACACCCTTAATCTTTGACAAATATTTTACATTATTAACTTCACATAAAATTTAACTAGTTTTAATTGCAAAAAGCAATTTTGCAAGAGTGTCACTCTTAAATCGCTGCTTAGCTTTTGTTTCTAACGTAACTTCGAAGACCCATGCTTCAAACAGCCTCCCATGAATGTAGCACTCAGCGAACTGCCACTTCAAATACATAAAGTTCTCACCAACTCCTTCAGTGTCGTATTTTCCCAATCAATCTTTCAACTCAGCAGTGTCTCACCCAATACCATGGGGATGTTGACAAATGGCTCCACATACTTTGTGGATCACCAAAATCCACCAACAAGCCTCAAACAACTAGTTTAGTGCATGCTTTTACCTCAGAGTTTATCTTACACCATTTTTTTCCCAAAAGCTTCTTCACTTGTAAGTCTGAATCCACCTTAAAAGCAGATTGACCAAAAGCACATTTTAAATGCTTTTGAAACCAAAAGACAATTTTCCTGTTTGCAGCTTGTCTTAAAAGGCTTTAAACAAGAGTAAAAGGCCATCATCTGTTTTAGAATCACAGTATGACACTTTATATCACTTAACACCACTTCAGCAAGATACTAGTTTTCCTTCATGGAAAGGTATGAGGAATATTACATTTCTGTTCGTGTGACAGCCTAAAAATCACTGATGGATTCATTCCACTCAAAGTCTATTTATGATTTAGACTAAAAACAGAGAGATAGGATGCCCAGGTATCTCTAGTATATACATGACTTACAAAATTAAAAACAAAAAAAAACATCCAACACAAAACGTTCTATGGGACTACATGGTCTTATTTTCTTAGAAACTGGTATTAAAAATGTCAACAGAAGGATTAAGCCTCACTTAAAAGAAGCCACATGGACCTTGAACATTTTTTCACATCTAATCTCAAAGCTGGCTAGCTTTGCTGGCTGTGTTTATGTGCAACTGAAACGCTCCTTAAGAAATGTCTTTGAACATGCATTTTGCTACCTATAAAAATGATTCAAGAATTTTATGTGCCATCTCTCTTTTATTAACTTCAATAGCACAGAAATCAACTACCATGCTCATTCCCTTCATTTTTGGTATCTTTTTTTTCCTTTAATCCCTTACAAAGAACAGCCCACATAGCACACTAACAAAGAGGGCAACTTTCTCCAGCTCTCTTAAGGACTGCTAACTAATTTGCGTGCCTGCTTTAAGTAGTATGTTTCCTTGATTAGCTCTCAAGCAAAGTCGAACAAGTTTCTTGCCACTCACAGTACACGAGGCCAATGAGGTTTGGGAAAAAAAAAAAAAAAAAGCTGCCGAGTGTCCTAACCTACACCTGCACCTCTGAACAAGATGTGAGTCCTTATCTCCATGGTTTGTGACTTCAGGATCTGGAGTTTAGGTTAAAGTCTCACTTCTCCCAAACCCATTGGAAGAGGATCATTAAATTTGGAGAGCTATGAGACCACAACACAGTTCAGAACTCAGTGTGTGTCCTGGGGTGACTGTATGATACTGCAGTCCCTATCGTCGGGCTGTGCCTTTAAGCCAGATCGGGGGGAGGGGGTGGAAGGCAGTGAAATTCCTTCGGCGGCTGTGTTCAAAGAACACAGATAGCTCCCACGCTCTCTCCCCAGCTCTCAGCTCTGCAGCAGGGAAGACAGTTGCATTCCTTTGCTTTTTAGCTAGCTTCTCGTCCATTAGCTGAAGTAAGAAGTTTTCCGGGGACTGAGGCTTCTTCTTTTACTCCTAGAACTGTACAGCTTTGCTCCGGTCCGGAACACCAACACCGGGAGGTCCCACACCGAGGCCCGGAGAGGGCCCACGCCGCACCCCAGCTCCGGAGAGAGCAGAGCCACACCTGCAGAAAGGACTCTGAATCTACCAGGTCTTTTCCACAGCGAGAGGTTTTATTATCTAACATTTTTCATTTTCTTCTCGTGACTGCGTGCACCCTGCTTGTTAAATAAACAGAGTTTTTTTCCACTTTCCTCCAAGGAACTCCTTTGAAACCTGTGGGGGAGGCGTTGCCGAAACCTGCCTTCCATTAGAGGATACGTTCATCTGAGGACGTTTCCTCCTAATTTTGTCAAACCGAGACAATGTGCAACAGGTAATGGATGTCTACTTGAATCTCCAGCTTAGCCAGCACTCTCCTTCTCCTATGCCATTACTTGTCCATTTAGCCTGGCCGATAGGGAACAAATTTCCAAAGACATAGACAATTTTATCATTCACATTCTTTAGTGTGAGGTCATGATGACAGAGGGACTTGAATCCTGAAAATACACTTCCAGTTTGCCCACTATGTTCGCTGATATTATACTGAATTATTCAGATTTCATCAAAACTCTACGGAGGCAACATTCAGAGTTAATTAATCTCTCCTGATCAAAGATAATTAGCTTCAACTGGGAGACTGTCAGCTACAAAGACATACCCAAAGACAACTGAAATAGGCTCTAGAATTCCTCATCAAGGGCTTTGTTTTGTGACAAAGTAAATATTATTTTAAGGGAAGTTTTAAATCTCTAGTGTTACCTCCTATGCGTTTCATATAATTTTCTGCTGGAGATGTTGGAATACACAAAATGAAAACCCCATTGTGTTGCAGCTCAGCTAGCACTGGCAACAGCCAAATACTGCCAGCCCTGCATCACCCCTTCTTACTCGTTCCACCCTAAATAAGCACTTATGCAGCTGCTCACAGAATCATATCTGGGAACCAGTCTGGATGGAAACTAACCACCTTTCCCTTTCCCTGGGTTAGTTTCACCAGCTCAGTTTCTCAATATGGTTCACCATGTGGCTGGACAAGCAGCTGTGCAGACCAAGGAGAGAACAGTGCAGCAACAAGATGCCAAAGGCAAAGAACTGCTGACATGAAACCACCAGCTTAAAGTGTCTGTGGAGCAACAGAGCCTGGCACTGCCACGAGCCAAGGGGAAGGCAGTTCACAATGAAGTACCAGAGCATTTCAAAATGCAAAAGCAACTAATTTTAAAGAATAAACCAGCACACTCTATGTTGAATACCATAGATGCAAATAACCCACAATTCTTTCATTTCCTTCTCCTTTTAGGTGAAGTGCTAAAAAGTGGTCCCTTTTCTTTAGTGACAAGTTTCAGCTATTTTACTCTTTCTATAAAAGTGTCAAGAAATCATGATGAGGGAGGATTCCCCTAGGATAAGATGGTCTGCAGCCAGAACATTCCAAAAAGCCCAGCTTAAAAAAATCAAAATACAAGTGCTAAAAAACAATCTAAGTGCCTTGGCAGCCTCCTGAGCCACTTAACTTCAAAAAGGCCAGCATAAGTGCAGGATGATAGTGCAGGATCTGCTTTCATTAAAAAAAAAAGCCAATTATGCAATAAGTATAGCTAATTTTCACCACTACCTCCTCAAAGAGTTTACAGGCTACCAGCAATACAGGACTGAAGACCTCAGGCAGGCATCTACAAGCAAGCATCTTAATGAGATATCCTACAGCAAAAATGTTATTTTTACAGAACTAACACTATGGAAAAGGTTATTTAACCTTTCCAAGAGCTCTCAATTCAGCACACGCAGCCTTAACAGTGGCATATCTGGATCAGTGCTTAGCACGGTAGTACAGCAGGTCTAACAGTTCATTCTAGGGGTTTTGTGACACAAGTTATTTTGGTTACAATTGTCCTAGACCTTTGCAATTCCCAAGAAAGCCAATGGAGCAGTGAAATTACATAGCAGGCCTTGTTATCATTTGCTTTAATTGCCATTCTAAGTTGCACTTGATTAAAAGCAACTGCTATATAGCAACTGTGCGTTGACTCACATGAAAGAAATTAGTGCTTCCTTCTATCTTGAAGATAAATGACTGCAAACCAGGAGAAGAGATCCACTAATTTTCCATTAGGAGAAATCCCGTGTAGCTTGTATTTTATAAACACTGCTGCATGTAAAGATAGCACAGGTTATAAGCAGAGAGCTGTCCCAAAGATATGTAGAGTCTGATCAGGAAAGCTGTAGGAGAGATCTGAAGAGCAGAACCTACCATCAGGTTTCATCCCTCATGCCTGCAGAGGCAGAAAAGCAGCTTCCTGGAATTCTACAACAGCATCTTAATAGAGCTGCTGTGGAGTGCAGCAAGACCATCCCTGCTCAGCGATTGCCAGCTTCTCTCAAAACTCAGAGAAAGAAAAGCACTCAAGTTTTCATCATTCTGAGGAGCTATTTGCAGTTGTGTAATATATCTAGTGTTCCCATTCAGTGACTTTCTGGGAACGCCTCCAGATCTACCACAGGCCATAAACAAGTCAGACTGCTCCAGAATCAAGTATTTTCATCATCAACCTTGTTAAGATGGCTTTTTCATCAGATGATTCCAGACAGTCTACCAAGTCTTTTGAGGTCTAAAGGACTGAAACTGTCTGGTCCCTTCATGCTTTAGTTCCCTCAACACTAAGATACCATAATCTTTCACTACCTCTGCCTAGAATGCCACCTTGACTTGTGCCACCTTCACTTCATTGTCAGAATGCATCCTGACACTTACTCCCATCCTGCATAATGTGTTTTATGCAGTCTTATGGTGAGTGTCAGAAAATTGAACCAAGGTAAAGCTGCCAGAACCAAAAGGTAGTTCAACATCTGGGTGAGTTCCTCTAATTCAGCCCCCTACAGCTACACAGATGTGCCCACCACAAAAGAGGACAGAGCAGGCAGACTTCAACACTTTCAGTTTCTTTATGGCTTAAGCTGATCCAGATGCCGCTCTTTGCTTTCCTCCAGGCCTGAGAAACAGAAGTGATAAAGCTACTCACTGTTTTTTGTCTAATAATCTGGTATAATTGATAAAAATCATAGCAGAGATGGCACAGCAGGGAGGTAAGAAAAGGGAGTAAGTCAAATGAGAGAGAAGTGCATTGTTGTTAACACAAGGTCTGAACTGTTCATGGAAGCACAAGGAGAACAGGATTACCTACAACAGCCTCAAGTATTCATGGAATTTCAAAATTATTTGTTCAAGGTCACATAATGGGTAGCAAAAGCAAGCACAGAGAGTTCTGACTCTTCTTCCATCTTAACCACTTTATTATTCCCTTACAAGAATCTGATAACCCTGGGGGAAAAAAAATAATGTCAGTATATCCCAGCTGGATGAGAACACAGCCAAACACTATTTTCTATTTCTGGTACTCAGCCATCACACTGACTCTAGCTCTGGCTGCGGGTATCAATTGTGAAGCTCAGGTCATTAATATGAGCAACAGCAAAGCCCATTCTTACCACATGGAGCCTCTCATGCTGTCAGCAGCTGAGATGATCTAGTGGCTCACAGCTGGGAGAAGGGGGACGTCCGTCTTCTCTTTGTCCCACATCTGCCTTCTCCCAGCAGCATGGTCTTCCCTCTTTAGCTCTTTTAGCAAAGCTGTTCATGAATTCTACTCTCAGCAGGCCCTTTGACATGTTAAATAAATTTGCAAAGGTGTCAAGAGAGTATCTGAACTTAAGCAAGGCAGGCAGTTTGGTTTCTTCCAGCAAGAACCATCCAATATGCCATCAGAGAGCCCCCTCTGTGAATGGAGGGTTTGGCTGAAAACTTCCAGATGTTACTAAGAAAGTGACAGTGGGGCCACTGCACTCATGGCCATGACCAAGTTTCAGAAATTATATTAGAACAGGCAGATTTTTTAAGAACTTAGTAAATAGGACTACATTTTCCAGAATAAAGCTTAAATACAATTTCCCAGGAAGAAAGTTTTATACATCTGACTGGATTTGAAAAAGGCTGCCCCACTCACCCATTCCTGATGACTTTCCATACAACCCATGTAAAGTGTAAAGCATCACACAGGTTCAAGAAAACATTTCTAATTCAAAAAGAATGGAGGGGGGATTAAAAAAAAAATAAACTTACTTTTGCCTGAAATGTAAATACAACAGTAAAACTAGAATTAAGAAGGCTGGGAAATCATCTTGTACAAGCAAAATAGAAGTTCACATAAATTACATCACCACTCAGGGCTTTCTCAGAGGCCTGATGAGCTGAAAAGCATAATTGCAGTAATCTGTATTTCCAGAACATAGAACTTTCAACAGTGGCTAAAATTTCAGCACCAGGTCTCCTTCCTTAGCGTTTAATGGAGCACCCTACTTACCAAATACTTTCTAATCAAGACACACCAAGACAGTCTTCATCTCTGGGCACCATCTCTGTTTTCAGACTGGTGCCCTGACAGTTCTGTCAAGGAGTAAATTCCCTGAATTCTTTTCTCAGATCAGGATCAGCTCTGACCTCTGTATAAGATAGTACACACTTTGTTTTTATCTGGCTTTCACATGAATTTTGTAGCTTGGTTCCTTGCTTTATGACCCACAGAAGCTCTGGAAGAATGTAAGCAAAATCCTTCCAACTATTTTAGCACTAAAGCAGGAGGCAAAGATTAGTTAGCAACATAAACGTTACTACAGCAAATCCAGTGTTCTTGGACTGAACAGACCTGAGTTTGCAATGTCAGCTATTTAGATGTCTGAGTATTTGTCAGAATTAAGTCATATTTAAACAGAGGGCGCTGTGTGCTTTGTATCTCATACCAGCCAGGTTGAGGAGGGTCATTTTTTTTTTCTTAAAAAGCATAAAACCTCCAATCCTGAAACAAAAAAAAAATTATCAAAATGTTATCTACATTTGGCCAATATGAGCATTATTTATTATCACAGCACTGCTCAACACCTAATTATTGCACCTTCCAACTTCCTCAGATTTTCACTATTTGCTTTCACCTTTCCATGCCAGTTTGAATATTAAGAAGCAATCACATGATCCAATCTCTTGGAAGTCAAATAGTAGACAAGAATTCTTACTTAATTTTATGTAAGTTTTCAAGCTGCCTCATTTTCCAATTTGATACCTTTTTTTTTTTTAAGTGGAGCATACCACACAGAAGGTTTGGGTCAACTCTGCTGCAGAACATAAAGCTTTTAATATCCAAGAAATGCACATGGGAAGTTTAGGCACTACTCAGATGTATGGTTACTTAAAAACCACAGGAAGGGCAAGAAAATACTTGTACTCCAATTTACACACTTGCTAGGAAGATTTGTAAGGTTTGCCATGTAACAGTTTTCCACACTTCAGAATCAAGAGAATCAAATGGGCTTTCAGAGCTACTTCTGATGCAAAGCAGAAGCATTTAGTATGCAATTTTGTGGGACACACCATAAGGAGGATTTTGGAATTCTGTTTAATGTCCTTCCAGCACACACTTGAAGACAGCAAGTGCCTCAAAGCTATGCAGCCATAATTAGTTCAGTGAATCACTTGTGGTTCTCCTTATAACTGTGATTCCTTCATATCTCAATTTCCTCATGTCAAGTCATCAACAGCCATCCAGGAACTCATTTCCCTTTTTAAGATTTAGCTACTTTCTTGCAACTGCCTTTAAAAAACTATTTCTACTAGGAATCAGATCTGAGGACAACACCAGTTCAAAGATGCACTGTAGGAACACAACTGCACTTTTTATCCTGTGAAGGTGCAATACACTCACATACATCACATACCTCACATTCCCAAAGATCTTATGCAAGGAACGAGATACACTGAACCTGTGCAGAGTCATTTACCCAGACTAAATGGCCACAAGAAAAGTGAAAGTTATTTCATCAATATGGGCTCAAAGTTTTCCAAGATGCACAATTGTGAATTTTAGTTTACAGTTCCTTTCCTTTATGTTTCTGGGCAGCTGAAAGACTTTTGAAAGTTTCACTTAAGAAGGAAAACAGCTATGAAGCTTTCACCTGAACACATCAAGGGTCAATACAGGTTTCTAATCATCCATACCCCATGCCATAGCTACTCCTCCTTCTGTACTGTACTGAGAGCTTCACCAGGAACAGTCAGCAAATGGAAGATGTTCAAAAGACATCAAGTCTTCCCTAATTCACACAAGGAGAAAGTGAAACAGGAAGAATAAGGAATATCTCAATACTTGACAGAAGTATAATTTTTTCCAGCTATCTGAACGCAAAACAGTCCTTTGCAAGGTCAGTATGGAGTTAAAGAATGCAATGTCTGAAGTCAGTGTTAGATCTAACAAAGTATGTTATGTCTATGGCATGATCTTCTCCTTTAATATTAATTAAAACAGTAGCATCAGAAAATAATTAGAGCAGATAACTATATTATAACTGAAAAAAATTTAAGACTATGTACTACTCTTGAAAGACAGCTGTGTTCTTTGGCCTATCCTCCCCTGTACCCTGTCCTACTAGATAACCCTCTAAACTCCTTCCTCACTAAGTAATTGCATTTACACTGAGGAGCAACTCAGAACTCAACTTCTACCCCCATGAAATTATGTAAACAGCTGATAACTGTTCCGTAGGCACAAGAAATCTTCTCTTTGTACCCCATAATCACACATAGAAAATCTACCACTTATTCTAGACCCCAAAATGAATAAAACAACTAAGATTAAAATTGATGTAAGCAGCGATCATAATGTTCACACACCTCACTAATATTCTGCATCCTAATCCTTTTTTCCATATCCAGAATTTGTGCTAATCTCTGCAGAAAGACTGTAAAAGCCTGTTATTTAAAACATATCGTAGGGGCAGGTACAGAAGACACAAACAGGATGGCTGGTTAGGTGTGGCAAAACAAGACTGAAAACACAGAATTAACTTAATGTTAGGAGGAAAGGTTCAAAAGCAAAATCATAAGCCTATGCAGGGTCTTGGGCAAATGAAGTATGTTGTTTCAACAGCTGTGTTTGGTTATGGTCACTATAACATCGAGAGTGACACATCCAACAAGCTGGCAAATACCATAGCTCCAAAGAGTAACAACTGTCAGCACACCCTAAAATAATTGCTCTAAACTATGGTTAAGAAAATCTTACAAGTACTGCCCACTGGCCAGACAAAGCTCTTCTTGCTAGGTGTTTACATAAGATGCAAATAATAGGGAACTTGACAGTCTTTCCATCTTCAACCAAGACCTTTTAGAAGGGATAGCTAGAAATAGCATCTTTCCTTATTGATGTTTTTCTCTGAGTTAGTCTAAGTAAGTATTTAGTCCCAAGATGAAAGACTGAAACTGTAACTGCTTCTTTGACACAGCATGGAAACTAACCCACCGGATAGAAAAGAGAACATCAGGGTGCAAGTTGCACCTCATTAATAACGCACTGCAGCAGGTGAGAAGTCCCTTAAGCCTCTTAACGTAACCTTGGGGAAGGGAGCATTAGTCCACATTAGCTGTGGGAATAACCTGGGAATATCAAGATGATACTCAGAAGGAAGGACCCAAAAGTAAACAGAGCCTTACGGAGCCAAGAGCATCAACAAAATCAAAGCAAAGGCAATTTTGACCTTAAAGAAGCACTTAAGAATGCTCTAGGTTGCACAAGCAAACAGCATTGGATGATTAATAACCTGAAGCACAGTAATGCTTATCTTGTTGCTGGATGACAAATCAAGGACAAATAAGTCAACTTCCTTTCATAAATGATACTTCGGTCTTTAGCTAACAAGTTGCTCAGTTAAGAGCATTCCCTAACCCACCCCAAACATCCCAGATAAAGCATGAAGACTGATTTAGTATGGCTTTCGGACAGAACTGTCTCTCTCTAACTTACTAACAGACCATCTGGTCTGCAAAACACACCTGCATCCCTTAGGGAATACAGGTAGTACACTGCCGATAGCAAAATTCCAGCCCCAGGTTACCAGCCAGCCTTCTGGGCTAAAATTACAATTTTCCAGAGCCTTTAACAACTACTCCTCCTAATTTGTCTCTAACAAACACTAAACATTGACACAGCTGGGTATGGATACAACTAAGATCACTAGGTCACAACTCACACTGTGGTGTTTTCACTAGAGCAGCACTTCCCTCCCACTCAGCATTTAAAGACAGTGTGTGTCAAAGAGAAATGAAAGTAATATTCCAATACAACACTTTCCATCCACTATTCTGATTTCTCCCCTGCCTCCCCCCCTCCATATTTTGTAGGAAAGAGGAAGTAAAATATTTACGAGTCAGTCTTTTTTTTCATATTATTCAGGAGAATATATAACAAGAGTAATATTGTTTTAAAAGATACTATTTTCTCACTGTTTTAGTTCAAAGTCTCATTCATGTGCAGCCCTGGACCCATACAGTAACTTTCTTCCCTTCTCCTACACGAGACCCGTCAAACACATTTGCCAGCACACTTTGAATCATCCCCTTCTGCCATGTTGCCCAAAATGTTGTGTATGCGTGATACACATCTTTAAAGAAAGAAACCAAGTGAAATCTCAAACTGAACCTGGCAGGGGACGCAAAAGAAGGGCTTCTACATGTATGCTACCCAGAAAAAGAAGGCCAAAGAACATGTTACCCCCTGATAAATAATGCTGGAAAACTGGTAACAACAGATGAGGAGAAGGCTGAGGTACTCGACAACTTTTTTGCCTCAGTCTTCAATGACAACCTCTCTTCCTTGCACCTCTTGAATGGATGGCTGGGGACTGGTGGAACAAAGCCCCTCACACTGTAAAATCAAGTTCGTGACCACCTGAGGAACCTGAATGTACCTGGGTCTATGGGACCCAATGAGATGCATCACAGTCTTGAGGGAACTGGCTGATTTAGTTGCCAAGCCACTCTCCATAATATTGGAAAAGTCATGGCAGTCAGGTGAAGTCCCAGGTGATTGGAAAAGGAGAAACATAGTAGCCATCTTTAAAAATGACAGAAAGGAGGATCCTGGGAACTACCACCATGCCAGCCTCACCTCTGTGCCTGGGAAGATGAGAACAGATCCTCCGAGAAGCTGTGCTAAGGCACATGGAAGACAGGGAGGTGATTCGACAGCCAGCACGGCTTCACCAAAGCAAAGTCCTGCCTGACCAACCCAATGGCCTTCTATGATGGGGTGACTACAGCAGTGGACAAGGGAAGAGTTACAGATGTCATTTATCTGGACTTCTGTAAAGCCTTTGACATGGTCCCCTACAACATCCTTCTCTCCAGACTGGAGTGATGGATTCAACAAGTGGACTGCAAGATGGGTAAGGAATTGGTTGGACAGTTAAATCCAGAGGGCAGAGATGCTCCCAGAGTTAAGCTAGTATAGAAGCCACAGCAGCCATGTATGTATGCTAAGCACTGCTCTTGAACTCTTAGAAGTGCATAAAACTCCAACTGGATATTTAGGAATCCCAGCCTTAAAGTTAATGGCAGCTACAGAGTGTCCTTGAGAAGTTACACTAACAGTTGCTCTGTTTTGCTCTACCCTAAACATACACTTCTGACACCTGTAGGTGAAACCTCATTGCTGCATCTCTCCACAGAAACTGTCACTATCAGTCAAGAGATGTTTGTGAACTGAAAGATACAGAACATATTGGGTCACCTGGTCTGACACCATTCATGGCTGTGCACAATGGCACAATTTACCCCTTCCCTCCTTACCACCACATCCATACTCAGCAGATACATCTCCCTCCCTCACATGCCCCCTTCCCAGGAACTGGTTCTGGAGTCCATGACTATGTGCTTTCCTGTCACTAGACAGCCACACGTGAAATCTGTTTTGGCCAGCAATTAGCACAGTAACATTCAACAGATCATTTGACTGTGGTATGACTGCCTCTCTACATTCAGGCTGCATTTTTCTGTCCAGTCCCTTCCACTGAGGATATATGAGTCTGAAAGTTGTGGGTCCCCCAACCCCTCCGTTGCTTTGAACTGCTTACAATGACAGGATTGAACTGTTTGTTTTAAGCATTCAGAAATCCTTAAATTATCATGACACTCCCAGTTTTCTTGCATCGAGCAGCTGAGAAGATATATTACTAAAAAATCTCTGCTCCTAAAGTGCAATTATTTCACATTTTCAGTTCTGTTGTGCTCACTCTTACAGCAAAAGAGAACATCCTGTCACAATTACTAAGGGATTCAAATGGGAATTTTATACTTAATCAGATGCATCTCCTTACAGCCATATCCTCTATTTCTTTCTCTTAAAATGCAGAATACAACAGCAAAAGGCATTCTTTGCCCTGGTCATCCTGCCCCGCAAACAAATTAAAGAAGAGGTCAGTTTTGCCACAAGTGTGGTCACAGTAGCAAAAGGTTTTATACTTGACTTTTCACTCCTGCAAAAGCGTCAGTAGTAGGAACGTTGTTTTCTAATCAATGTGAATGTTACTGGAACAATTAGAGCTAGACTAAAACCAAATTAAACCTTCAGTACTTCTGCCCTTTAAAAGTCACTTCAGTCATTAAAAGCACTCACCTCAAGTTCACACTTGAGAATTTGTCTTTAGAGAGACTTAGAGCCAGGATTCAGACCATCCTGCTCTCAATCCTTATAGTGAAAAAAATGTAGCACTGGGTGTTCTAGAGAAAACTGCCTACTAAAAAAAATCACCAATTTGATTTCTGTGCTTGCATGTAGCAAACCATTACCTTACCTTACATAGCACCACATAGCTTGGATCAGTCAGACTATGGCATTACAGAGGTGGTACAACAGACTGGGAATGACTTTTCTTTTTCATAATTTTGCAGGAAAATAGCTCCAGTGTGCTGAGCGCCTTCAGGGCATCTTGCAGTTCAGTAAGTTCAGACTTTTGAGCTCAGATAATACAGAGAAAGAGGGTGATTTGCTATCAGTGTGTTCAGCTGAGCCTCTCAATTTGATTCCAAGTATCGACACAGTACACAGATCCCTCAGCATATGATCCTTGTGTTAGTAGAGCGCACAGCAGAACAATACCTCAGTCTCTGTCACAGCCTTACACTTGCTACAATTAACACATAAGCATCCTCGATAAGTATTTACTCAACTGGAATATCCTATAACTGATGACTCAGTTTCTGCTCCTATGAACTCCTACAAAAGTTTCTGCTCCTAGGAGAAAAAGCCTGTGTTTTGGTCTCACTTTCACAAATGAAGTCCAACGACTAATACGTCAGGCTTCTCCCTGCAGCATTCACTTGGTCCTTGCACAAGCCTGAGAAAGAATAAAACCAAAAATTCAGCAGGGAGAAGGCCATACTTGATCTCATGGACAATCCCCTGTTTCCTGTTCATACAGAACAGTGTTTATGTTCATTAACATAGAGCAGGCCCACATTTCAGAATAAGTACTTGCTCACAAATTAGGGTTGGGTGGCCAACAGCCACCTCCATTCCCTGTCTTTGCCCCTAAGTGGATCTCTGCTAAAACATGTTTAACAAAAGAGAAGTTATAGCTCCACTTCAAGTTAACATCTGTTGATGTTTTCTCTAGGAACTCTTTATATTCCCACCTGGTAATATGTAGCTCAAGTAACACAGATCCTGTGTCTACCTCATAATAACATCGACTGTACCGAGTCAATGAGCCAAAACACGACTCACATCTTACAGTATTTCTAAAGAAAAGCAAAACTTTGCTAATTATTGCCTCCTTCACCACTCCTGCTCCAGCTCCTGTACAATCAACCTGCACAGTCAGCACATGCAAGAAGGGAAAGGGCAGAGAGTCAGTTTGATAGGGATTGCTAAATGCTCAGGCAGAAACTAGGCTTCCTCGCTTAACCTTCCTCCTAATGCTCTCCAAAATTAAAACGTGGGACTGATGCCCAGTAAACCAAAAGCCAATTATCAGCAAACAGGAAAAAGAGAGTTAGGCAACGGAAGGATGTAATGGGGAGGGAACATTTCACCACTTTTCAGAATACACCGCATGTTATAGCCACACTCGCTCCTCACCCCGCCAAGAGGAGCTGCTCCGGCCTCACGAGGTGCCCTAGTTTAACACCGATTTTCAGGGTGTTATTCCTGTTGCAACTCTCACCTTTAATCTGCCCCAGATCCTTTGTAGGTACAGAAGTAGTTTCCTGGGAGAGGAAACACCACCTGAATCCCCCAGGAGACAGGCAGAGACCCCTAGCCCCATGCTTCCTCTCGCCTTCCTACCAGCCTAAGAGAAAAGTGCTCAAACTCCCCCTTGCCTCAGGGACTCCCCTTCCATCAGCTTGGGACTCTGCCTCAGATACCCCCAGACCTCGGAGAAGCCCCATTTGACACGTCATGGAGTACCTGTTCACCCCTTTACCTCAGGGCACCCCACACCTCAGGGAGCACCCCCATTCACGCGAGAGAGGAACCCCTATACACCTCAGGGAGCACTCCTCAGTTCAGGAAACATCTCCCTTCAGCCCAGAACAACCCACATGTCAGTGAGCAAGCCCCTGTGTACACCTCGGGGCATCCCACACCTAAGAGAGCACACCCCCTTCACCTCAGAACACCCCACACTTCAGGGGACACCCCTGATTCACCTCAGGACACCCTCCTCCATCTCATCCCCCTCCGAGCGCCGCCCCGAGGCCCCGCCGTACCTGCTGCGAAGGCAGCTCCACATGCAGGGCGCGGGCGGCGGAGCCCGGCGGTAATGCGGCAGGACCGGCAGCCGAGCTCATCCTCACGTAGGGTCCCAGCTCCACTCCCCCGAGGCCGCCGGACGCGCAAGGGTTAATGGCGGCAGCAACGCCGACCCGGCCAGCCGCTACGGAGCCATATTACCGCAGTGCCGGGGGTGGGCGAAGCACCGCCTTCCGCACGCCCATTGGTCCTCGGGCCTCAGGGGCGGGAGCCACCCACCTTCTGGAGTTACGACTGGCTCAATGTGACGCCAATCAACGCCCCTCTTCGCTGGTCCTGTCAAACCGCTGGAACGAGCGCCGGCGCCGATTAGAGCGCCCGCTTCCGGAAGGCGGGACGGTGCCCGAAGAAGCGGGCAGTGATTGGAAGAGGTTCAGTTTGATTGACAGAGCGCCCTCCATCACGTGTGCGGCGCTGTTGTCATCACGTGGTGGGACGGAAATAGTTCAGGGGAGGAGAAGGGGGGGAGCGGGGGGGAGGGGTGGTCGCCACGGCAACCGGAGGGGCTGCGGGGCTGGGCCCGACACTGTGGATCGGCAGTAGCGTCATCCACGCCATCCCGTCCACATCACTCTGACCTGCCCCACATCATATCCACCTACCCCATGTGACACCTGCCCCACAACAGGCCAGCCTGCCCCATGTCACATCCATCTATCTTATGTCAATATAAAAAAGACCTTAGGCTATTACAGAGCGTCCAAAGGAGTGCCATGAGGACGGCGAAGGATCTGGAGAGCCTTATAAGGAGCGACTGAGGTAACTTCTTTTGTTCAGCCTGGAGAAGAGGCTGAACAATGAGTGTAGACTTCTGAGGTCTTCAGTATCCTCAGGAGGAGAAGCAGAGGGGCATATACCAATCGCTTAACTCTTGTGACCAGTGACAGGACCTGAAGGAATGGCCTGAAGCTGAGTTGGGGGAGGTTTCAGTTGGATATTAGAAAAAGGTTATTCATCCAGAGGGTGGTTAGGCACTAGAACAGGCTCCCCAGGAAAAGTGGTCACAGCACCAAATCTGACAGAGCTCAAGAAGTGTTTAAACAATGCTCTCAGGCACATGGTGGGATTGTTGTGGTGTCCTGCACAGGGCCAGGAATTGGACAAGATGATCCTGATGAGTCCCTTCCAACTTAGCTTATTCCGTGATTCTGTGATTCTATGAACCTGCCCTACATCACATCCACTTGCCTAACATCACACCAACCTTCTCCACAGCACATCCACCTGCCTCATATAACCCCAACCTGCCTCATGTCACTCCAACCGGCCCAACAACAGACCAACCTGCCCCAGATTGTGCCAACCAACCCAACATCAGACCAACCCATCCCACATCACACAGACCCAGTCCATTCCATGCCAAGCCATCCCACATCAGGCCAACTCATCCCACATCATACCAACCATGATGCCCACACACACCAAAGCCCAATGCAACCATTCCCTCAGCACCTACCAATTACCGCAGTCCTAGGCCCCAGGGTATATCACCATGTCCCGCAGCTGTGGAGGAGGAGGAGGAGGAGGAGGAGGGAAGATCCAGCAGGCAGGAATTGTGCAGCAAGATGGATTTATTTAATTATTTTACAAACTCTTTTATAGACTTTTTTCTTCATAGTCTAATCGGACAATGATCAGCCACCCCTTGGGGTGATTGGCTAAAATCCTAAAACATCCATTGTCAAAATATTTTCCTACTATACCATAAACAAGATTTTTCAAGGCTGCAGGTGTTTGGTTGTTTACATAACTCTGCTACCTCTTCTGTGAGAGAGAAAAGTCTCTCACGGACTTAGAAAACAGCAAGAAAATCCTTGCTAGCAGCATTTTTGTATCTACACCTACCTCCATCCCATCCCAACCAGGCAACATCCATCCTGAGCAGAGGGACCATGCCCATCTGGAACAGCACCATCCCCATGTACCACACAGCTCTCAGAGCACCAGTCCTGTCCCTGTGCCCCACCAGAGCCATCCATCCCAACAGCACTCTGCAGCACCTGCCTGGCATAGGTGGTCGTGCTGGAGACGCTCATCCCCATGGCACTGCCAGGGACCGTCAGGGACTGAGCCAAAACACCTGTCCCTGCACTGCCAGGAACACCAGTCCTGCGACCCCTGCAGCAGCACTGGGAATGCCTGTCCCTAGTGCGTGTCGCAGCACTGGAAATTCCTGCTCCCACTGGGCCGGGCAGCTCTGGAAGAGTTGAGTGTGCTGTGCTGTGCTGTGCTGTGCTGTGCTGGAAAACCCTGTCCTTCTCTCCTCTCCTCTTCTCCTCCTCTCCTCCAGTCCTCCTGTCCTCATGTCCTCATCACCATGCACTTCCCACACCAGGGAACCCATCCTGTTGGAAGCCCAGTAAGCCTTCATTCACCTGCAGTGCTCCTGGGTTTGTAATATCTATGATGTGGAGTGGTGTTGTAACAGCATTGTCTTCAGCACTTATTTTGGTCTTGGGTATTCAAAAGTGAACTTGTTAAAAGGGGGAAGTAAAATGAAAACTGGAATGGAAAGTTATTACAGCTGGTGGTGGGGTCGGTGGCTCTGACCCAGGAAGAGGTGACCGGTCCTGAGAGATGGTCCCGAAAGGAATCACCTTCCCGAGGCCCGGTGTCTTCCCTCAGCTGCTGGCCAGGAGGGCCCTTGCAGAGGCTGTCAGCTCTTTAGTGATTATCGCTCGTCGTTCCGGCTCAGCTCTGCAGGGCAGCCTCCAGGCCAAACCAGACCAGAGAGAGAGACGAGAGGCTCGTGTGGCTGGTTCCACATGGAAGGTAGCTTTATTGTCGGTCCGTACTCCGGTGAAGGGGAAAGCCAGGGACGAGAACTCTCTCCCACAGGGGCAGAGGGCTTAGCTTTTATAGGGATACAGGGGATGGGTGAAGGCCAATGGGTTACAAGGGATCTGCACAGGGTCTCCTAAAGGATTGTGGGTCTGTCTTTTCTCGCCGTGACCAAAGAAGTGGTTGCCTTTTCAGTGAGTCCTGCTGGGCGATTACAAAATCTCTTATCTCAGCAGAGATCCCTCCAGGGCAGGGGCTGGGCATACCCCACAGAAAGTCAAGTTTTCTGGGGTTTAATGGCCATCCTCATGGGATAAAGTCATCCTCTTCCATCCTGCTCCTTTCTTTGCAGCTCCTCACCATGGTCTGCTTTTCTCCAAAGTGCTTCCAAGTTTTTCAACTTGGAGATGCTAAACTTTTCTGCTGGGTGATTCCCTGGTTTACCCCATAGTAACACATCTATACGGACTTTTTTTTCCCAAATTGTTTGATTCTACATGTAGGCATCAAATAAATTCAATGCCTCATTCAATACAAGCTTAAGTTTTGGACATTGTTGAGCCTAGCATCGTGTGTGAGTTCTGGATGTTGCTGTCTCTGATCAGGAAAATTGATTAAACACAGTGGCCTTTTATGGAAGATCTTCTGGAAACAAGTGCATCTCCATTTCTTCCTTCTGGTGAAAAAAAAATCTTCTATTTCAGTATTTTTTATAGCCAAGTGTTCTATTTTCAAGCACCCAGACTCCTGAGACGTGTTGAGATCAGGAAGTTCAAACATAGTAATTTTGGACCTATTGTATTTGTTTGATTCATCTCCTGGTTTCTGGTTCATTACAAGACTCATGCTTCTTCCTTTTGAGCTTTCCATCTTCACCTTGGACGACCGAAGCTTGATTTTTGGGATGATATCTATGGAGTTTCTTTGCCCCAGGTGTGAAAAATGCATTCAGAATGATGAAATTATCTAAATGTCAGGAAATTTTGAGAATGCTTTCTGCCTTTGAGACTCTAGATATGTTTCCTCCAGACAGCAAAACTAATTCTAGCTTAGAATTAGATAGAAAATCAGAGAAGATCACAGCTGTAAGAACAGTTTTTCCTGAGATAAACCACTAAAAATAACATATGAACACAGTGTGAAGATGCCAATGCTTGTTTGCCCAAAATATTAAAAAAACCAAAACATAATTTTTTAAAAAAACTAAAATCTCATGTCAGATGAGACATGGTGTTTCTGTGACTGATTTTCCCCGACTTCTTCACTTTTTCCACCTATAAAAAGTATGTTACCAACATGGGGTTTTTAGGAGTTCTCCTGTTTTCTTTTTCTCTTAAAGAATTTTTCCCAGATATGTTGCCAGGGCAACAAATTACTGTGTGCTTAAGAAAAACAAAACACGTGGCCACAGAGGGAGGGGGTAGAACTGGCTACTCTCTTTCACCTGGGGGTTGGATGCACCCCGGGTGGGCTGGTGTTCTCAGTGTTGGGACAGAGAGACGCTGCCATCGTTGTGGAGGGATTCCGTCTGCTACGGGCTTCTGCTTTCGGCTGCCTTCCGTCTACTGTGAGTGGAGCCTCCTCAGTGGAGTGGCTGTTGCACCAGGACCCTAACACCCCACCTTACTAAAAGAGGGACCTGTTCACTATCTGCTTGGGTGCCTCAGGGAGAAACCCGGGATTCCCAAGCCCACCTTTCCCTGCCCCGCTGGGAGCCGGGCTGCGGCTGCCCTGCCCCTGTCACTGCTTTGAGCCTTCGCTACATCGTAGCCCCGCACGCCCTGCCTGCCCAGACCTCCCAGGGTTCCCACTGCAGCTCTGGAGTTCCATACATCTTATCTGCCACCTGGGATTTGTGCTCGTCCCTGCTGTTCCAGCCTGCTATCCCAAGGGTCCGGCCGGACACCGGGACTGGCTGCCCCAGGGGATTTGTGAAACCTTCCTTCCATCCCTCCCTGTCTCGGCCAAGCCACCAGTGCCGTGTGTTCCCCGAGCTCGCTCCGGAGCGCCCCCTGCAGCCGTGGGGGAATCATCGCACCCACCTTGCCCGGCCGGGAGCCGCCAGCGCCCCTCCCAGCTGCAACCATAACTGCACCGAAGGGGAAAGGGCCCAACAGAGAGGCTGGCACTGGGTTTGTGATTCTGCTTGCTGTTACTTCCATAGTTATTGTTGTTTGTTTGCCCGTTTATATATACATATATATAAAGAACTGTTATTCCTATTCCTCATATCTTTGCCTGAAAGCCCCTAATTTCAAAATTATAATCATTTAGAGGCAAAGGGGTTGCATTTTTAATTTCAAGAGAGGCTCCTGCCTTCCTTAGCAGACACCTGTCTTTTCAAACCAAGACACAATATTATTCTCATCCTAAACCCAAAACACAACCACATACCAGCTCCTAGGGAGAAAATGAACTCTATCCCAGAGAACACCAGGACACTAATTTACATAGATTTGCTGATTTTAAAGTCCATATGTCATTACCATAGCAGGATTTTCCTATTTTCTTCATTTCCACAGGAACAGAATGTGGTGATGAAATAGTGATGTTTAGAAAAGTCAAATGACTTACTTAACATAGCAGTTCACCTGCTATGTGTATGGAGATTGCATTTAATAAGCTGCTTGATGTAGGCTGAGAGCTCTAACCCACAATTCAGGGACTAAAAAGTAAAATTTTGCCAAGAGAAAAATTCAAACATGACCCCGAAACCTATGTTGATTTATTAGTGATTTTGTAACAGTGGAACTCATAGAGCTGCAAAAAAGTCCCAGCAGCTTTCCAGCTCATGCTAGCTCAAGCTTTGGCCTCATTCTAAAATTCAGACTTATTGTTGGGTTTTGTTATGTCAGCATGAAAAAGAACCATTTCCAAGGGCATTATAACATGAGAAGTTTGTAGGGATAAGGTTTCAAATTTACATCTGATTTTCATGAGTTTTGAGAGGTTTAGTCCTTGCCTTGTATAGTTCACCACAATGACCATTCAACATGATGAAAACCATTTAATAACCCAGATCGTCCCTGAATTGTAGGGCTTACAATAATTAGTTCATTAATTAGGATTGTTGGATTATTTTAAGTAGAGTATTTGTAGGCTTCAGATGGGGAGTGGCTTCTTTTGTCCCTAATTATGAGCAGTCACTGGCGGCAGTAATGCTGGAGCAGTACTGTCCAATTCACCCATGTATATGGCATTACTTAGGACCCTGTGTAATTTACTGATGCCCTAGGAAACTGGCATTTGAATTTTTTAACCACATCAAAAGGCTGTCATTATCTGTCTGCATCATTTTGAAGATCACAGCATAACCTTTATTATGTCCCTATGGGTGTTCCTGCAGTGTGTTATCATAAAAGATTAAGTTCCTGTCGCTGCAGCAAGTACAGTAGCCACACCACTCAGGTTGGGCAGATGGGGAGGTTATGGATGTGGGAGCCTGGAGAAGAAAAGGCGCTGGGGAGACCTTAGAGCCCCTGCCAGTGCCTAAAGGAGCTGCAAGAGAGCTGGAGAGGGACTTTGGAGAAGGGCCTGAAATGACAGAATGATCCTAGTGGGTCCTTTCCAACTCAGAATATTCTGTGACTCTGTGAGTCTGGGACAAGGGGGAATGACTTCACACTGACAGAAAGCAGGGTTAGACTGGATATTGAGAAGAAATTCTTCCCTGTGAGTATGGTGAGGCCCTGGCACAGGTTGCCCAGAGAAGCTGTGGCTGCCCCATCCCTGGAAGTGTTCAAGGCCAGGTTGGACAGGACTTGGAGCAACCTGGACTAGTAGAAAGTGGTTTTTGCACATGGCAGGGGGCTGGAACAAGGATGAGCTTTAAGGTGCCTTTCAATCTAAGCCAGTCTGTGATTCTGTGATCTTCAGCTTTCTTCAGGTGAATCCAACAGTCAAAGACATCACCAGATTACTGACTCTCTCTTGTGTTTATGTGTTGTTGAAATTCATACTGGCAGCTCCTCACTTTGACATTATGGAATACCAGAAGCCACTTCCTCTGGACATTTTTATTTTGGAAAGCAAAGCCAGAAAATAATTAAAATTACTACTAACAAAATTCCAGAAAGCAATTTTAACAAAATCTGGCAAAGAGTCTTGTGGAATTAAGTGTATTTTTGAAAAGCCTCTGGAGAAAGCTGCATGAAATGCTAGTGAGGAATTGTCAGAAATTATATTTGAATACTTAATTGCCATTTCTGGAAGCACTACTTTATCAGTGGTCTTTTTGCAATGAAGTTGAGACACATGGACTCATGTCCTTCAAAATGACATGTGGTAGGGAGATACCACTGTTGGGGTTTTAGTTTAGTTTTAGGGTTTTTTTCCTGTTAAAGGAATTTTCTCCCATATGCATGTTGCTAGGGGACAAATAGCTGTACTTAAGAAAGACAAAAAGGGGGGTGGGGCGGGCCTGGCTACTCCTTTGTCTACACCTGGGTGTGGGGTCAGTTCGCTCTGAGCGTCTGGAGAGAGGAGCTGCAGAGAAAGGAGCTGCGGGTTCCTTGGCCGTTTTTTTTTCTTACTTTTTCTGCTGGAAACAACGCCGGGATCCCAAAGACGTTTTCCCTGCCCTGCCCCGCTGCTGCTTCGAGCTTTCGCTACGCTGTAGCCCTGCTCGCCCTGCCTGCCTGGGCCTCTGTGGGGTTTTCCCATCTGGATACATCCCGTCTGCCACCCGGGATTTGTGCTCGTCCCTGCCGCTCCAGCCTGCCGTTCCAGCCTGCTGTTCCCGAGAGCCCAGGATCGGCTGCCCAGGGGTTTGTGAAGCCTTTGTTCCATCCTTCCCCGGGATCCCAGGGCACTGGTGCCGCGTGCTCCCCGAGCTCGCTCCGGAGCGCCCCCTGCAGCCGCGGGGGAACCATCGCACCTGCCCTGCTCACCGGGAGCCGGCAGGGGCTGCAAGTAGAACTGCACCCAAGGGGAAAGGGCCCGACAGCCGAGAAAGCTGGGACTGGGTTTGTGCTTGCTGTTACTGCCATAGTTATTGCTGTTTTGTTTGACTGGTTATATATATATATAATAGTAAAGAGCTGTTATTCCTATTTCCCACATCTTTGCCTAAAGGCCCTTGATTTTTCAAAATTATAATAACTCAGAGGGAAAGGGGTTACATCTGCCACTTCAAGGGAGGCTTCTGCCTTCCTTAGCAGACACTTGTCTTTCGAAACCAAGACAACCACCTACAAGTTATTACAGATATTATTTAATATACTTTATTGCAAATTTTGTCATGGTAGAACCTTTGGAAAAGGAACAAATGACCTTATGGCTAACAATTCCTACTTCTGCCACAGACTGGGTCAAATATACTTCTTATTTGGGTATGAGATCATTGCAAAATCACTCCAATGAGCCAACATACTTCACTTATTGATAGAAGGATTCCACATGCAGAGCAAAATACTTGAAGTTTGTGAGCTATTTAAAGAGGAAAAAGGACAAATTCTGCACCAAATGCTTATTAAATAATGTAATTTACAGCCACAGATGTGGGGTTAAAAGAGTTTGTTTAGCTTTGCCTTGGAAGGGATCAAGATGCTCAAGCAATAGCAACTAACACAAGAGACTGGGTTTGTATTTCTTAGGGTCTGTATTTCTAGTTGCAGCTGAATATGTTTGCTCCCTTCACAGAGGTTATTTTGAACTGCTATAAGACACTTGCAGATACCTAAGGTGTTCTGGTCATCCCTAGGCAATGTATCCGAAGCTCCCAGTGAAAAGTACAGTAAAGGTCATATCTCTTCAATGGGGAGGCCCTTGGTTTTAAATTAATAGTAATATATGCAACAAACTCCAGGGGGAGCTGTATTAATTTGCAACTGGCTATTGTTTGCACTTTACCATCACCATCAGCTGCATAAATGTGGGGGTATTAAAACTGATTTAATTAATTTATCGTACGTTTCCTGAGTGTCCCAATATAGATAAACCTTACCTCAGACAGAGACACTTCATTGTGTTTTTGACACACCATCAAGCTGCTCTGGTCACACTATGTGTGCAGAGGGGATCCACTTTCAGTAGAAGACATTTTCAAGTCAGCTCATAACCATTAGATAATTTCCATGCAGGACACAGAAGAGGACTCCTGGTGCTTTAGAGGGCAAATGATGCTTAGAATATCTGTTACTCTCCTGGTGCTTAGAAGGGCTATTATTTACATGGAAAAAGCTTCCTTCTCAGATTGAAACATATGTTTTAAATATATATTGTGAATGGAATATGGAAAGTAGCGAAAGAACTAGAGCACAAGTGTGACAAGGAGCGGCTGACGGAGCTGGGGGGGCTCAGCCTGGAGAAAAGGAGGCTCGGGTGGGCCCTTCTCCCTCTCTACAACTCCCTGACAGGAGGGTGGAGCCAGATGGGAATCAGGCTCTTCTCGAAGGTAATAAGGGACAGGACAAGAGGAAGTGGCCTCAAGTTGTGTCAGGGGAGGTTTAGGTTGGATATTGGGAAAAATTTTTCATGGAAATAGTCATCCAGCTGGAACAGTTTGTCTAGGACAGTGGTATAGCCCCCGCCCCTGGAGGGATTTAACAGACGTGGATGTGGCACTTAGAGACATGAATTAGTGGTGGCCTGGGTAGTGCTGGGGGAACAGTTGGGCTCAGTGGTCTCAAGGGCTTTAGAACCTAAATGATTCTGTAATTCTATGAAACTAAATATATTTTAAATGAGATGGCAATTAAATGAAGGAGAACAGCACATGGGGTCCATCACACCCACCCACTTAAAAGTGGTTATTACTACTGGGGCCTACATCAAAAGCCCATGTAAATCAACCAGAAGATGCTTTCTGATTTCAGTGGGTAGATCAAGGCCAAAGGTTAGTGGTTCACAACTGAATAAGCACTGGGACTGCAGGCTGCTGCAAGGACTGTCTTCCAAACAAGATGCGAAATTCCTAAGCTCCCATGTAAGTACAGTCATGAAATAATCTCCTGACACATTACCAGAAGTCCCTGAAGGAAATTTATTTCTGAATTCTGCTTGAAATAAAGACTCTCCCTTTACTGCACCTGCATTTTCATCTTGCAGAGGTGGTAATGTGATTTTATCACTTAATCTGATGCGTCATGGTCGTGCTTTCCACTCCAGAAGTGGCTGCATTTCATCTATGGGAAAAGTAAATCCTTCTTTGGAATACTTATAGAGACCTTTAAAGCCCTTTGAATGAAAAGTTTCTGCAGGGTGATCCATTGATGATAGCTAAATATACATAAGAAAAGAAAAAATCAGTACACCCATTGAATGGGAGCCTACTGGCTGTTAAGCCTCCCCAGGACAGCATTTGTACCAAAACTTTGTACTTTGATTGGCTATAAGCATCTCCCAGACAATAGAATGCCATTATACCAAACCATCAAGACTTTTTTGATCTTTGATACTTATAAGGTATCATCTGTAGGTCATAATGTT
The DNA here is from genome assembly GCF_009650955.1 of Corvus moneduloides. Taxonomy (NCBI): domain Eukaryota; kingdom Metazoa; phylum Chordata; class Aves; order Passeriformes; family Corvidae; genus Corvus; species Corvus moneduloides. The sequence goes on along the minus strand of NC_045477.1, from coordinate 16,568,148 downwards.
CTGACTGACTCTTCACTGATGAAATCTGTACATCCATTTAGAAAGAATTTGGGACATCCAGACCTTCTGATGTGACAAGGAAGAAAAATGGACGGGTACTATGGTTGCTGGTGCTATACAGCCTACTTACATAAAGGTATAGAATCACAGAATCATTTAGGTTGGAAAAGACCTCTCAGATCATCAAATTCAACCATTGCTAAGATTTCACTCAATGTCAGTATGAGATTTTGGCACAGAGGCTAATAATTGCTCAGTCAAATGTGGCAGGAAGGTGCTTGTGCCTGCACTGTGTCACCTTGATCAAAGCACAGCAGAAAGCACAGAGCAAAGCTAAAAACTGTTGGGGGAAAAAATTCCCAATGTATGATTAGCTAGAAGTGTGGATCAGATCTAAGAGGAGCCAGGGAACCAGTAAATAATCAGACCATGAATGGAGTTCAAATTCCCACCAGGCTTATCTTATGGCCTTTTACAGCCTGTTAAAACATGTTCACCCACAAAAACCCCAGCTGAGAAAAGAAAAGATAACCACAAAGCACAATAGAGAAATCCCTACATTAGCATTTTCTTTTCCTGCCCTTTCAGCTGCCTAATGTGGTCCCTTGAATACCTGGCAGAAGCAGGCAAGAAAATGCCTATTTTTGTGATAGTATGAATTTTTCTTTAAATGGAAAAACTTCATTTGTCTAAGCTGTTGCCAGATAGAATCATTTTCAAGGGGATCATTTTACAGCATGAAGCTTTGAGAATTTGCACTGTAGAAAATCATTTGTTATTCTATGTGGTACTGCTGCTTGGGCTAAATTGACAAAATATTTATCCAGAGGGTAATGCATCCATTTCTAGTCTCTGCCACCTCCTCAAAGAAGGCCGTTCCAGTCTGTATTTCTTGGCATTGCTACTTGGCGTTTCCCCAAAATGCTTGGGGGCTTTGTTTCATTATCATGGAGTTACTGACAGGCACCTCATGAGGGCAGCACGTCCTCTCTGTTTCTTTTTTTAATCTCTTCCATTAGACCCAGCTCTGCTTCCACATTGAATCAAAAAAATAGCCGTGTACACACTACAAACAGCATTATTCTGCTTAAGCTACGTTAATTAACGAGGGGCTCAAAGCAAGCTGGTGACATCCCACCTTTATAGCTGGTGCTGTAGGAAACAATGCTGCTCTGCTTCACAGAGTGGGAAAAAACAGCTGAGGAAACCCACAGAATCATAAAGGTTGGAAAAGCGACCTAAGACATTGAGTCCAACCATTCCATACCAAGCCCACTACTAACCCATGTCCCCAAGTGCCACAGCCACACATCTGTTAAATCCCTCCAGGGATGGAGACTTTACCACTGCCGTGGGCAGCCTGTTCCAATGTCTGACTGCCCTCTCAGTGAAGAAATTTTCCCTAATATACTATGTAAACCTTCCCTGGTGCAACTTAAGGCCATTTCCTCTTGCCCTGTCCCTTGTCCCCTGGGAGCAGAGCCCAACCCTCACCTGACTTCATTCTCCTGGTCAGGGAGTTGTAGAGAGTGAGAAAGTCCCCCCAAGCCTCCTTTTCTCCACACTGAGCCCCACCCAGCTCCTTCAGCCACTTCTGGCACTCCAGCCCCTTCCCCAGCTCCATTCCCTTCTGTGGACATACTCCTGCTCCTCAATGTCCTTCTTATCATGAAGGGCTTAAAACTTAACCCAGGATTCATGTAACATACTCAGGATGCTCTATGGCTGGCAGTCAAGGAAGGGTTAAATCACTGCAGGTGGCCTGCATCCAACTGCCATGCCTTTTCCATAAACTGAGTCATGTACCCTTTTGTTGTGTTTGCCAGAGGGAGAGCTCGGATTCGAGGCAAAGATGACAAAATAGGACAGTAACTATGTATAAACACATGAGGAAAAAGTGGTGAAAGTGGCAAGTCCCTTCTTCCAGCCTGTAATGAGGGACCTATTTACCAGGACTCTTGCAGGTATAATGAGGAATGTTAGGAGGACAGGAAGATCTTAAAGAACCAGACAAGTGCAAATATACTTCATGCTAAACAAAAGCAGAGGAAGGAGAAGTTGCTGAGCTAAAGGCAAGACAGGTCCACAGGAAAGCAAAGATGCCAATTTCTCAAAAGAGATTCTAAGAACAGTTTTATCAGGGCTGGCCTATCATGGACAGCAGCCTGTCTCAGCCAAGGGGAGTGACCTAGATAAGGCAGCAAAAGCACAGCAATTCCATCTTGACACTGTCCCAGCAACACACAGCATAGTCATAGAACCACAGAATTGTCATGGTTGGAAAAGTCCTCTAAGATCAAGTCCAACCATTAACCTGGTACTGCCAAGGCCACCACTAACCCACTGTACCCAAGAGTCACAGCCACAAACTTTTAGAACATTTCTAGGGATCATGACTCTACCACTTCCCTGGGCAGCCTGTTCTAATGCTTATCACCACAAAGGCAGAGGTGATAATTTTAACTTTTATTAATGCTTAAGTTCATAGAATCACAGAATGGTTTGAAGTGGAAGGGACCTTAAAGATCATCCAGTTTCAAGCCCCTGCCATAGGCAGAGACACTTTCCACTAGACCAGGTTGCTCCAAGACCCATCAAACCTGGCCTTGAACACTTCCAGGCATGGTGCAGCTACAGTTCCTGTAGGCAACCTGTGGCACTGTTTTACAGGGAAGAATTTCTTCCTAATATTCCATCTAACCCTGCCCTTCTGTCAGGGCAAAGCCATTTCCCCCTTCTTCTGTCCCTACATGCCTTTGTCTAAAGTCCCTCTCCAGCTCTTTTGGAGCCCCTTTATGCACTGGCAGGGGCTCTAAGGTCTCCCTGGAGCCTTCTCTTTTCCAGGCTGAACACCCCCACCTTTACCAGTCTGTCTGCAGAGAGAGGGGCTCCAGCCCTCAGAGCCTCTTCGTGGCCTCCTCTGGACTTGCCAGGTCTATGTCTTTCTGGGGACTCAAAGGCAGCAGTGCAGGTGGGGCCTCATGAGCAAAGGGGCCAGATCACTTCCCTTGAGCTGCTGCCCACACTGTGGGATCAGCCCAGGATGTGTTTGGCCTTCTGCACACTACTGTATGAGACACCCTGGGCTAGTACCTTGGGTACAAGCTGAGATCAGACAAAAATTCCCCTTTCATAGACTGGTGTTAGACAGCAAAAGAACAATGTTCAGTGTCAATCTCAGGTTAGACTTTAATTAATAGTACTTCCAGCACAGCCAAGAATTGGGTACAGCTGGTCCAACCTTGCAGTATGGAAAATCACAGGACATTCATTAGTATATCCCTTTTTGCAGGAATGAAGCCTTGTTTAAAATAACTCTCTCCCCTGCTCTGTGTTAGGGGGATTTGCAGTCTGCAGCTATGCTTTGATCTAAAACTTGATAATCTAAAACCTTGCTTGGAAAAAGCTCTGCAAGAACTGACCTCCTCCAGTTCATGGAATCCTCCAAGGTGGATTCCAGTGACTTGCCACAAGTGGCTTAGGCAGAGCTTCTCTTGCTACGCATTTCCAGAGAAGTCACTGGAAATAACTTCTGTCATTACCTTAATGTCAGCTAGCAGAAAACAGAGATACAAATCAATCCTACTAGGGGTGAGAAAAAGGGGAACCAGGCAACACACCAGGTTTATCTTCCTGAACAGGAGACTTTCAAATTCCATTGGCCAAGCCTGAAAAGGGCAAAGAGTAAGTTTGGCTTTCGCCTTGGAGAACAGCACTGTCAGGCTGTGAAAGTCAGCCAGCACTGATAGATCGCTTCCATGGCTCACAGGCCAGCTTCAGCCCAAAGACAACAGGTTAAACCCTCCCTTGTTACTAGAAGAGCCCACATGAACTTTTCAGCACTGTGAGCTATTTCTGGAGCACCTTGCACTTCCACTAGTAGAATCCTGGGGGCTCTGACAAGAATAATCACAGAGCAGTTTTGAGTTGGAAGTGACCTTAAAGCTCATCTCATTCCAACTCCCCTGCCATGAGGCAGGGACACCTTCCATTAAACCAGGCTGCTGGTCTGGAACACTTCTGGGGATGAGGCAGCAAGAGCTTCTTCGGGCAGCTTATGCCAGGGCCTCCCCACCCTCACAAGGAAGAATTTCTTCCCAATATCCAATCTAAATCTTTCCTCTATTAGGTTTATTGCCTATTTATAGAGGTTATTATTTGGCCCTTGTCCTATCACTAAACACTCTGTATAGAAAAGTCACTCTTTTTTATAAAGCCCCATTTTAAGTACTGGAGGGGGCTGAAAGGATTTCTTCACCTGAAGACCGGGGATGCAATCCAGCATTTTCTGTTCTAGGGAGCAACAAAACCCAAAGTAATTTGCTGTAAGCAGCAATAGGGCATGAGCTTTCTCTATTTGCTCAGTAAAGAAGGTCCACAGATGGAGGCTGCCTCAGCTCTTTGTTCACTCCCAGGCAAAACCCCAATCTTAAACCACAAAGACTTGCTTAAATCATCCTGGCTGCACATGCAGGGAGAATGCAGATGGTAGAACAGAATCATTAAGGTTGGAAAAGACTTCTAAGATCAAGTCCAACCCTTAATCTAACTCTTCCAGGTCCACCACTACACACTCCCAGAGATCGCAATTTTGGTGTGAGTCTGCTTTTGGAGAGACAAACCATTTTTTTTTCCCCACAGGAAAAAAGGCATAACTGCAATCACACAAACTGTTGCTGTAATACCAGCCACACACCCTGCAACACTGAAGGGACCAAAGCAGCCCACTATTTTTGCCCAAGTTTATTTCTAGAAATTTGTACAAAAATTGATACTCTGTAATACAATAATCTATCAAATATGACAGATGAACATTTGTCTTTAGAGGCAAGATTCCAGGAATGTGAAGTACCATCCTCTTGCATGGAAGAAAGGCACATTTTAGAGCTCAAGACACACTCAACTGAATGGTTTAAAAGGCAGGTCAGACATGCAAGTAGTGCAATGTTTCAGGTTTATACATAAACTGTACTCTGAAGAAATCTCACTACAAGCAGTGTTAACATCCACATAAAAATTTTGTAAATACTTTTAAGAGTAGGTCACTTTAGACCCTATGTGTGCAAAGGCTACTCCTTTACATTCACTGGATGGAGTAATTAGAAGCCGTCTTTGGCCAGAAGTTACTTCTAGATTTCCCCAAATACTTCTGGGATTCAAAGCACTTGCATCAATAGTCCCACTGCATTTTCCCTCTGTGGGCTACCCTGAAGGTCTGCAACACCAGGGCTACACAAATGCACCATCCCACTGCTCCTAGAGCTTATCCTTGGAGCAGTGTGGCTATGAAGAAGTCTCATATTTCCAGCTACAAGCCTCTGCACATGGGACATACCTGCTTCTAAACTGACATTTCAAATACACTGGTGAAATTACAATCACAAAATCATCCACTACACTATGGATCAAGGTTCACCCAATTCTTCCCACTTGGTTTCCTGCATCATCTGTCATAGATGTCACACCAGGGGGGTTGGCAGCCCAACTGTACTTTCAGAATGGGCTTCTCCAAAGCAGAAATACCCTTGTGCTACATAAGAATGTGTCAACAGGGCTCTTGTGCAACATGCCTGTAAAACTGCAACGCTGCTCAAATCAACCTGCTGCTTTTTAGGTTGAAAACCAGATGGATCCTACTCTCCCAAAATAGCTTGTGCTAGTGGGTACAGTATCTGTAGGAATGTTTCTAATCCATTGCTGGTCATCCAACAGCATTATATAGCAAATTACAAAGGCAATCATTTACCCCATCCAAATCCTCGCAATCCAACAATGGGGAGTTGTGCTTTTTTTGTATAAAAAGATGTTTGTAATGGGATTTCTCTAAAGCAAAGCCTTTATTATTTTTAAAAGTGGTCTAGCAATACTTTAAACACTTGCTTTAAAGGATACATACACCCACACATGCTTTCAAGTACACAATGACAACATGGACTCCTGGAAAAGATTTGTTGGTTCTGAAAGAAGGAGGTGCTGCTGAGCCAGTGCCTTCAGTTGACTTCCAAGACCTCAGTCTCTGGCAGGCCAAATTTGCTCTTGTATTTGTCAAAGAGTTTGATCAGGGAGTCCACATAAATGCTATGGTAGAAGTCCACATCCTTCTGGGATGGATTACTGATTTTAGGGATGGTGATGGGCTCTCCAACTGATAAAAAAAGGGACAAATCCACATTAGATTAAATGCTTCCACAACCTGGATATTTGTCCTCTATGGACACAGCTATCGTAGTTCAGCACATCCATTCTGGCACAGCACAGTTTGCCATTATAGCAGAGGTTTGCCTGATTCCTCCCAGTTTTTACAAGGCTCTGAAGCATAACTGTCCCACCACAAGGACGCACATCACATCTGCAGCAATACCAGATTTGCTTTAGCTACACAAATGCCTCTACTGTCCAAGGTGGCTGGGAAATCCCCCTTCTGTTTACAGCAGAGTGATAAATCCCTCTTCAATTAACAGAAGCCAGGAGTCAGTTCTTATGTATTCCCCTATACACACCACAAAGGCAAAGCTGACCATTTTGTCCCCCCTCCCTCAAAGCCTCGCTGCTTTGGGTTGGAAGACTCAAATCCAAGTTTTAGAGTTGGCTTTAAGATTCAGCTGTCAGACAGCAACCCACTGGCCAGTTCCAGGAGCATGGGGGGCCAGGTTGCTTCTGACTTTAGCTACCCAAGGCCAAAGAAAGTAGAGATACAGCCTCTTCCCCCCGAAAGAGGTCTCTTGCAAGACTGCCTAGAAGCAGAACATGATTGAAGGCTTGTAACCTCTGGAAACTCTTCTAGCTCATTCTCAGTTTTGCTGGAAGGTTTTATATAGAAGGGAAAGCCAAGACTCCAACTACAGCAGGTGTACAGCACAGACTCAAGTATTCTGCTACCTAGAGAGGCACACTGCATGTTTATACCAAAACCTTACCAACAGTAGTGATGGGCTTGGAGTAAGGTAACAACCCCCAGGTGGTAGAGGAGAAGAGGCCACGGCCATGAAAGATGCATGGAGCAAAGCCAATGTGCTTCTGGAACTTCTTCTGAACCCATCTTCCCCAGGAACCCTCTTCAAAGATCACCTGCTTGTACACTTCATTCTCCCCAAAGGAGTAGACGGGAACCAAGTCCGCTCTAGAAAGACAGAAAGATGTCAGGACCCCACCCCCTGGACTGTCATATGCATGTTCATATGACCACAGTTGGAGAGCCCCACACTTGCTGCTGTGTGTTCTGCCAGGTTGCACAGCTGCTGATACATTGCCCAAAGGTTTTTTTGCAGCACAAGGTACTGACGTAAGCCAGCCAGACTTGCCATGACATAATAGATATACTCTGAAGGCATACAAGAGAATTGTACTGACAATATGCCTGTGGAACACTGTGCAGTCAGGCACTAGACATGCTTCCATATATACTCAACTCCTATTTTTGATGGACATCTCCTTTCAGACACATAGGGATCAGGGGGACTGCACAGGTCATCACCCCATGCAGGTTACTGACACCTGCCTCTCCTTGCCCTGGAAGCCTCCTGCTGTCCCAGGGATCCCCCTACCCCTGTACCTTGCTCAGGGGCAGAAGCTAAAGGACAGTCATGCCTGGCACTCTGGGCAAACATCCACACAACACAGCAAAACTGCAGAAAGGAGAATCCCTCCAAGGGAACAGAACCAACCACAGCATGGTTTGGACTGGAGGGGACCTTTAAAGGCCATCTAGTCCTATCCCCCTGCATTGAGCAGGGACATCTTCACCTAGCCCAAGTTGTTCACATAAAAGCACCTTCTGCATGGTAGCGGTACTGCTCCAGCATTGAGGCTGCCCCTTACCCATGCCGTAGGGCCAGTTTCACAAATCCTTTCCGGTTCTTTAGTGTCACAGAGTTCTTCCCTGGGGTGCAGTTCAGGGACTCTGCTGCCCCTCCAACCACGATGATGATGGCATTGCCACTGCCATTCTTCGACAAGATGTAGTCTATGCTATCACGGTTCACAGGACATATACCTGGATCAAGGAGACAGACACAAGGGTCACGTTACATGATTGGCTGGTGACTTCAGGATCTCCTCATACTTACAGCACAAAGTTTATGGCTCAACTGCAAGTTGAGATGTCAAACCTCCCTGTGGTCAGAGAGGGTAGTATTAGTATAACCTGTTCCTTAACTAAACTAGCAGTTCATAGACCTGGCAGCACTAGACTTCGTCATAAACTCCACAAACATCAGCTCTCAAAAATTTCCCTTTATCAAAAGACTTCAGCAAGGATTTTCTGTACCTAGTGATATCAAAGGCATTGGTGTTAGACATCCTCCCTCCATGTAAACTTTACAGTAGGATTTGGTTTACCTTTAGTGAGAAAGAAAGCAGTTATGTTATTTTGATGGATAAAAGTGTCTGATTTTGACCAATTCCTCAGCAAGATTAGGTAGTAGAATAGATGCAGGAGCATACTTTAGTGATACAAAAAGAATAAATGGATAAACCTTTAAGACAGATCTGAAATAACATGAAGCTCTTGCAATCCTTTGCTGTCCTGGGAAGGAAAGGATGTATGGGACAGTGTGTTTACATAAGTCCACACTCTGAGGAAAGAGTCTGGAAAGGTCCTTCCCACTATACCACACTGGAAAGAGCAGGACTTCCCTTCAGCTTTAGTAAGCAATCTCTGCCCTAAAGCATCAGTCCCCACTCCAGGGAAATGAAAACCCCAAGACAGCATCTTTAATTCCCTCTGTATTGCTCTAAAAATGTGAAGAAATTTGATTGTCTGCTCTTTAAACTCTCGCTTTTATCCTACAATTGGTGTCTGAGCTTGCTCCTGCCTCTCATTTTTGGCCAGAATAAGCCAAGGAGAAGTGGGATGCCAGCATTTACATTCCCATCACACAACACATCTGATCTGAGTACTTTAGGTCATTGCCCTATTACACTATTTAATCTTAGAAGCTGATTTTGCACATCTCATGGCCATTTTTTTTGCCCATTACTTGAGCCAAGAACTAAATGATGAACAGGCCCTGGGGGCTTAGACAGGACAAGTCTGCTAGCCTTGATATCTATCTGGGCACCAGGGTCATCACCTATCCCAGCTCCAGATATGAACAGAGCAGACCACACTTGGAACAGATCAAGTGTGACCGTTTTTCCTCTGAAAGGCTCAGGTTATACTCACTGCTCCAACTTTCAACCTTCTCCCATTCTCCACACCAAGGCTCATGCTGGCTACACAGGCCTGGCAACAGATTTATGTTCAGCTCTTTCACACTTGTTAGAAGGAGGAGATTACTGCTGCTCAAAGCACCAAATCGTTCCTTCAGAAAGTGCAATGAGACATGGAGACAAGTTGCAATAGATAAATTCTGCTCTTCAGCACATTCACACAGTATACAGGTTTTTCTGGTAATCTCCTCGTGCGTTATATGATCCCTGCTATACCTTAACCTCTAGTAGGCTGTAAAATTAAGAATTCTTACTACTTGTAAACCAACTGTGTGTATTGGTACAGTGTTAGGATTTGTTATAATTTCACCTGAAGTGGTTCATCCACAGAGAAAAGGATTGAGGGAATTATCAGTACTTTCCAAGTGATGTTAAGGCCTTTTTATCAGAACCCTTAAGTTCTAGGATAGAAAAGTGAAGACAAATTATGGCTTTCAGAAGGTTAACTTCATCACATCTGTAGTCTTGATTAGATCCTAGGAACGGAGGAAGCACAACACTCAGGAATAGCCAAGCCAGCAATGACATTGCTAGTGTTTACTCCCACCTTCCTTCCAAAAAGGAGAAAGCAGCTCTGGCTGGCCACAAGATTTGTCTGCCAGTCATACTGAACAGATTGAAGATGGTTTTTTTAAATATAGAAAGGCTGCATGGAAACTTAGGCAACAACTAAATTTGCAGATGTGACGGACTGGAAAGCAGATCCCAACTTCTCATGTGGTGCTGTTCTGTGAATTCCCAAATTATGGACTTCACACAGCAACTAACATCAGTGCAGGAAGATAAAAACCAGCTTGAGATACTGCCCTTTCTAGATAGGGACAAACACGTTTTCTGCACCAGATCCAGTTAGTCTCTCTCTCCCTCAATTAAGACAGTAATCTCAGAAATAGTCAATTCTAACAAGTCAGAGTCAGGTACAGCTACTCCTGTCATCTTCCCAGGCGTGGTACTTACTAAGATATCTATTTTAAAGTCATTTATTGATGAATCAGTTACAGAAACAGCAAACAGGTTCCTAGATTGTTCAATTCATGGTCTTTGTATTACTCCCTCATCTCTATCTAATTGACAGGCATCCTCACTCCAAAAAGGAAGCTCAGGCTGTGCAAGAACACTTTACTGATATTTTAAAATCTGCTTCCTCTGCCCAGTCATAACTTACAAGCCCCAAGCATTAAAATCCTGGACTCCATTAAAACAGACCTATTAATGTAATTCAGCACACTTACATCACTGCATAATCCGTGTGATCCATCTATAGGAATACATTCAGGGAAGGGGCTCTCTGAATAGCTGGAACCATGAAATACCTCAGAATCTTTACCCTGGCAGGCACCCAGCAGTGCAGTTGGGTGGAGACAGAATCCACCACCACCACAAAACACAGATGTGTGACAAGTCATGTGGTAGTGAGACCAGGAGCTGAGCTGGCCATGGTTACTCAGTATTTTCAGTCAGTGCAACTTCTTCCTGTACCTTGTAACAACAACTTGGACAACTTTGTTCCATGTCTCCACCTTCTACAACTACAGATGTCAGATATCTTTACTATGCCTTTGGACAAGAGTATCCTAGAGTTAAGCATGAACACAGAGGAGCAGCAGTCCCTGCAGCCCAAACTAGTCATATTCACAGAATCACAGAATGGTTTTGGTTGGAAGGGACCTTGAAGACCACCTATTCCAACCCTCTGCCATGGACAGGGACACCTTCCACTAGACAGGATTTCTCACATTTATTCATAGCTTCCTCTTGACAACTATATGAAAGCAATGTTTGGGTGATACTACCAGCAGGAAGTGGCTACCTGAGCTTCCAACACAGCTTTTCACTTGAAAGAGGTGAAGACAGCTCAGAGGCAAGGGCATGAGCAGAAATGGCACAGTATGATTGTGCTTACCACCAGACATTAAGTAGTCCCTCAATATGGGCATCCTGAAGTTCCCAGCCAGGGTAGCAAGGTACGGTCGGATCCCAGGGAATTTCTGGCTGACACCTGTGGCCTCTGTGCTGAAGTTGCAAAAGGCACCCAAGCCCATGATGCCATGTGGATGGTAGCCAAAAATGTAATTCCTGGTGGTCAGCAGATTGTGGGTTTTAACCAGCTAGGAAAGAAAAAAGAGCTCAATTGAAGATGGATATTTTCAAGTAAAAATGGGAGAAGCAAAAAAAAAGTCATATTCCCCAGTTCTTGTCTCTCTTCCCACCAGGGAGAACAGCCTAAGAGCTCATGTATGGGTGCTTCTGGATTTCAGAGGCTCTGGTAGGAACAGCCTCCCGAACAAAGGGAGCAGGATAAACAGGCTGATCTCAGACACAAGAAGCCTGCCAGCCAAGCAGGAATAGGGCTTGGGTTGCTGCAGCCTGGGCCTTTTGCTGCTCTACTCCTTCCTAAGGAATTCTTACACACCTCTGGCCCAAACTGACCAAGTTCTTCAGTCCTGTAGCCACAGCTATGCCTCCTTCCAGGCCCTGTCTCAGCACATTAGTGGCTCACATCCCAGTATGAGGGGGAAAGAACATGAACATCACTGTCTCATAGCAGAAGCAAGTTCACTAAATGCCTGAAAAAAAGAGCCAACCAGTTAATGCGCCTGTTGGCCACCTTACAAGTGGGAAAATGTGCAGAAGGGTGGTAACCACTGGAAACAATCCCTCCTTTTAAGATGTTCTGCCCTGGCCTACATGCCAAAGGGTAAATGAGACACCTCAAGCCATCTCCAATTCCTGCAGGACATGCTCTAGGAGTTGTGATCATATTGTTTTCAGGCTGTGCAATATTCCTAACCATTTGCTCCTCTGTTTGCACAGCATGGAGACTCTCTACAATTGTCTTAGCTAGCACGGAACAACCCATTCCCTGGTACCAATACTGCCATGTGTCAGAGCATCTTCCCCAGGCAGTACACATGCAGTCTGAGGGAGCCCACAGCACAAAACACAGCAGGGCTGCTGCATCATCCTATAAAAATAGAGATCAAATTTCTTTTTTTTTCCTGTATGTTAGAATACTTTGTGTTGGAAGGGACCTTAAGGATCATCCAGTTCCAAACCTCTGCCATGAGTAGAGACACCTTCCTCTAGATCAGGTTGCTCCAAGCCCTGTCCAACCTGGCCTTGAACACTTCCAGGGATGAGGCAGCCACAGCTTCTGTGGGTAGCCTGTGCCAGGGCCTCACTACCCTAAGAGTCAATCTCTTCCTAATATCTGATCTAAAAATCTCTTCTTTTCAGGCTGCAACAGTGCCACTTTTTGCCAACAGCAAGACCCCAGCAGCTCTCAGACCTACAAGTTGAAGCTTTGGCACCCCATCTCTCAAACTGCATATGCAAAGGCCACTCTGCATCAGTTCCCATAGGGGGGAAAAAAAAAAAAGCCCCAGATTTCCAAGATGTCACACTAGCATTACACACCCCACTGCCTTGGACAAGAAGTGTTTTGGCACTACACAAGTCCATTCTGTTGGATCATGCTACAGGGAGCTGAAGTACCATTGCAACACACAAAAGCAGCATGCCAAGAAACTTGATTCCCTCCTCCTTGTTCTCAGCCTTGCCCCTAGATGAAGCTACAGCTCCTGTGCTATTTAAAACAGCAGCTGCGATACAGGCATGATGCAGCAGCAGGTTCAGCACAACTTCCTCTGGCTTTGAAGTCATGTAGAGCTCCAGGAAGAGGGCACAGAGGCTTGTGGTTGCAACAGCTCTGCAGAGCCTCACTGCCTATATCACACCAAGTCATCCTTTAATCCCTTTTCCCTTCTTTCCCAATTAGCAGATGGCTATGCTTTCATTTCCCAGGGTAGAAGGGCTGCCCCCTTGACCAGTTACAACACACAGGGATCACAGACTACAGACCAAACACCACTGTCCATGAAAAAAAGTAGTGATATGGTAAGCAACCACTCCATCTATAAGCTCTTCCTCAGTTGTAGAGAGACTTCTACAACAGGCTGCAAAGGGCAGCGGTGGACTCCCCATCCCTGGAGGGAGTTAAAAGCTGTGTGGATGTGGCACCTGGGCACATGGGTTAGTGGTGAGATTGGCACTTCTGGCAGAATGGTTAGAGTTGATGATCTTAGGACTTTTCCAACCTAAACAATATTCTGAGTTTATGACTCCAGGCCTGGTAGATACAGACACATGTTGCTTGGCTGGACAAGTAGCAGACACTCCTCCTTAAAGCTCCTGTCAGAGCAAGGTGGTGATTTCCAAGCCTCTTATCTCTCCTGCACCAAGCACAGCTCCTTTATAAGACAGACAGCTGAAACAGGGTTTGTCCTTGTCATTCTGGAGCACGAGGCATCTGCATGTTGATCTTGGCAGAGCCACACATACAGAAGAATTCTCCTGCTCCAGCCCCTACACCACATGCAAGGACACCCAGATCCCAGTGGAGCCCATTGCTTGGATACCTCATAGGAGCCCCAGCCAAGCTGCAGTCTTATTGCTGTGGTTGTTTTCCAAGAGCTCCTGTTATGGAGCCATAGGGTTGGCAATACCCATGACAATCAATCACCCACACCACTGCAGGAGGTGGGCAAGGGGTATGCAGGATCCAACTCACCAACAGCAAGGGAGAAGGCTAAGATTTAGCCTGGTATTCATACATATATGCTTTTCCCCTGTTTGTCCCATGCAGGCTGCCACTGCCCTCTACACCTGTCCCACAACACAGGGGCTCACAGAAGGTAAACATGGGGGGTGCAGATGAGGGTCAGTCTCTTCTGCCAGGTAAGAAGTGACAAGACAAGAGGACACAGCCTCAAGTAGCACCAAGGGAGGTTTAAATTAGGTATTAGGGAAAAATTTCCCAAAAGGCAATGGAATAGTTGGACTCAATCTTCAAGGTCTTTTCCAACCTTAGTGATTCTATGTGTTCTTCCACTCAAGTCAAGCCAGGGAACCTAAGACTAACAGACATCAGACAGGGCTGGGCACTTCTTTTCAAGTGGAGGTCTTGAATCTGCTAATGCACACTCAGCCTCAGGAGGGTCTGACCTGCCAACACCTTCATCTCTCCCTAAATTTAATCTAGAAGCAGGAATTCTTGAAGTACTGTAAGTCACTTATTTTTAGACTCCAGCAAGAGTGAAGACAGTGAAGTGCACAAGATGGGGCTTTGGAACTAGAGTGCATTTAAAGGTCCCTTCCAACCGAAACCATTCTATAATTCCATGCCAGAAGCTCTCTTCAGGAGGCTGATCACTCACTGCTGGTTCTTTGAACATCTCCCCTTGAGAAGCAAACGGTGTTACCAGGTTGCCCCAAGGAATTCTTGTAGTTGTCACTGAACACTATTGCAACTCTGTTCTGAAACTCCAGCTGTTTCTTCCTTTTACATTCAAGGTCTTCTCCAGTCCCACACAGCTCTTTGGAGCCTCAGTGCTCCCATGATAAGGCAGAGACAGCACATCCTTGCTGCATCCCAGCTGGACAATCAGTACTGGGGGTGAAGCTGAACCTTCACCCCCCATTGCACTAACACCTGTTCCCAGCTGCTGTTAAGAGACCAAACCTGTTTCTCTGGGAGCAAAGTTCATCCACCTGTCTAATAATAACAGATTTCTATGCACAGACCTAAGCCAGCCTATAGAAGCAGTAAGCCAGTGCAATAGTGTAAAGAAAACAAGTGTCAATATTTGAGTGCTAGATACAGCTAAAGAACCATATTGTCAATGTTATTTGTAGGAACAGTGGCATATTCAGTAGAGGAGAAAGGGGACTGCAGAACTACTGCTGCTCAGCAGTAGTACCAGGAGCCAAAGAGCAGGACGAAAATCAGTTGTTTGGATGGGAGCTGAGCAGCACTGACTATGGAAGCATGCAAAGAGCAGAAAACCAGAGCTCATCCTGCAGGATCCAAGCAGCAGCTCTCATGAGCATGTAAGCTTGCAAAACAACCCAAGAACTGCAATTAGCTGCATCACACCCAGCAACATTATGGAAGTAATCATCTTACCTTCCCAGCAGTGCAAGCCAGGACCTGAAGACCCCCCACGAGGCTCCCAGTATTATATACATCACAAATTCACAGAATGGCTTGGGTTGGAAGGGACATTAAAGCTCAACTTGTTCTAACCCCCTGTCATGGGCTGGAATGCCTTCCACTACACTAGGTTAAGACACAGCAATCAAACCCCTCTATTTCCATTCTGTAACTCACATACAACAATTAAGGAGGAGCTTTTCCAGGAAGCTAGCCAAGACACAGAATACAAGAAAAATTGAAAAAAAAAGAAAAAAAAAAAAAGACACTTTTAGCAGCAATTCCTGCTCTGGCCAGATTCCCACTCCCCCAGTGCAGTCATCCAGTCTCCCTCCACACACCTGAAGTGCTCACAGCCTGACAAAGGTGAGGCAAAGGTCTGCAGCCCTGGATACCTGGAGTCCTATTGCCCATGGAGATGCTCACATGCTCAGGTAACAGCTTCTTTACCTAAATAAAACCTTTAAATCATGGCACTCCCAGCATGACATCCTCAGATCAGCCATATGTGCTCAGGAGGCTGCTGGGATCTGTCTGCTCCAGTCCAGCACCATGCATACACCTGCAAGGGCTTGGGCTTCACCTGTTTCTTCAGGTCCAGGACTCAGCTCACTGGAATGTTCCCCAGCTGCTTCACGCACTGCTTAGCTTAAAGCACTATTTACAAGGCCAGCCATTAACCAGCAGACAAACTTAAGCTTCTAGTGCCCTAAAATAGCTTATTACTGTTAGAGCACCTGCATGAAGCCCCAGAGAATGTGGCCAACCACTGCTCATGCTGAATAACTGAGCCAGATTCAGGCTGCTTTCCAAATCCACCTGGTATTACAAAACATGACCACCTATCTCCAGGTATGGGTACAATAGTTCTGGTGTTTCAGGCTGGGAGGCACTGCTGACTCCAGTGAGACCAGCCTAATCAGCACAAACATCAAAGCAGAGCTTGATTCTCATGCAGCTACTCTAATACAGCAAGCCAAAGAGGAAGACATTCTTCCCTGTGAGGGTGATGAGGCCCTGGCACAGGTTGCCAAAAGAAGCTGTAGCTGCCCCATCCCTGGAAGTGCTCTAGGCCAGCTTGGACAGGGCTTGAAATAACCTGGGCTAATGGAAGGTGTCCCTGACCATGGCAGAGGGGTGGAATGAAATGAGCTTTAAGGTCCCTTCCAACTGTACTGTGATTCTATGAATTAAATCTGAGCTGATAGCCCAACACATGTGGTACCTGTGCAGGTATGGATGCAGCTACCACAGCTCTATGTGCAGACTTTGCAGGAGCCAAGTTCAGCATTACAAATGCCACCAGTGAGACTGCCACTGGTGTGATCCATCCCTGCAGTGCTCAGTGGACACATGGCACAGGACGAGGCACATGCAGCAGAGGACTGCCCTGACAAACCATGAGCCAGGGACACAAACCAAACCCTGCATTACACAGATCAGGATCCAGTAAAAGGGATTTTTGCAGAGAGAACATTTAAACAAGTGATCCTCTGTAGACCCATCTCCCTCTTGACCAAGAACAGGTAACTAGTTTAACCCAGGAGTTCCCATGCTCTTAGCAAACTCAAGCCCAAGACACTCCAGTTCTTGGTACCATTCCTAATACCCAGAGATATTATTCATTGTTCATGCTGTAAGATCAGTCCCATAACTGCAGAAAACCACCTCTAGCACCTCTCTGCCCTAAGATCTCTGTAGCAGCTTTTACCAACCCTGCAGCCAGCTGGCTGTTCCCCCAAAACACATGCAGGAGTCATCTCCCAGCTGTCAGCCCTCATGTTCTGCCCTTTGCCTGTGAACTACCAGTGGGCTCCATACACCTTGCACAGCTCTTCCCCCTTAGTGGCAAAGGTGAAACCCATAAGGAGTTCTCACAAATGGGCCATGTGAACTAGCAAGTATTTACCTAAAAACTGCTGCAAAGTTTAGTTTATCTACACCATCTCATCTCTAAACCTACTTAAACAAGCCAGCTGTTTGACACTTTTAATATCCACAGTGGATCTGACCTGCAGGGCTTCTGCAGAGCATATTTCCATGAAGACAACGATAAGTGTGCCATTAAAGGAATGATGAAACAGCAGAACCAGCACTACAGGTGACACTTTGGAATCAAGTCACCAGGATAACAGAGCCCACTTCAGCAATATCCAAGGCAGCAATGTTTAGTGCAGCACTGAGGACTTGGTACTAAAACACAACACAATCTGACACCCATCTTCAACGGCAGAGCCTGCTCAGTTCTCTGTCAGCCATGAGACCCAGGCTGACTTCCAGCCTGTGCAGGCATAGTGAATTTTTCCATGTACACTTAGGCTTGCCAAGAATTACCTGTTAACAACAGCAAGTTTCATGGTGGACTTGGCAGTGCTGGGTTAATGGTCAGACTTGCTCTTAAAGGTCTTTTCCAACCTAAATGGTTCTATGTTTCTAAGAGTACAACAAAAGGCTTGTTCACCAGCAGCACGTTCAGGCACCCTGAGAGTTCAAGTGACTTTGCAAAGGAAGAATGCAGTCTAAGCCGCTTTGGCATCCTGCTGGAATTGGATTCCCTGTTCCTTTCTGAGGCTGGACTATCTTGGGGATAGGTAGCTCAAAAGCCGTATCAAAGTCCCTTCCTCATACTCAAGCTGAATAAAACTTGCCAACAACCTTACATAATAGTCCTTTCAGCTGTGTGCCCTTCCAAAGAGGATCGAGTTTCCTCCTCACCAAATTTGACCCCTGCTCCCTTCCAAGTCATCCAGCTAATTCTGCAGTCCCAGAGCAGCCTGGCAGCCCTGTCCTCTTTCTGCAACATGTCTGAACCAGCAGGAAAAATACAAGTATGTGGTGAGCAAGTTACAAGCTGGAGAACTGAAGCTATTTCCACTGCTGGAAAACCCCCTTCTCCGAAGCAAACAGACTTGAGAACAAATTTCACTGCTCCCTGAGAAGTGCTAAGGCTTTTAGTGCACAGGGGTCCCAGATATTCTGGCCCAATACATCCCAGAGCAGAAGTGTTACTGGAGAACTGGGCTATATTTTATGATTTATGAGAGGGGAACAGTGTTAGGGTCAGGCACTACACAGGACTCTGCTGCAGCACAGAAGAGAATCACAGAGTGATTTGCATTGGAAGGAACTTTAAAGATCATCCAATTCCCTCCTGTGTGCAGAGACACTTTCCACTAAACCAGGCTGCTCCAAGCCCCATCCAGCCTGGCTTTGAACACTTTGAGGGATGAGGCAGCCACCACTTGTTGGGACAACCTGTGCCAGTGTCTCCAGAAGCTGGAGAGATGAACAAGGATTGCAGATTGCCTCCAGAAATCTGATAAGACCACTAGAAACAGAAGCTTCTGGCAATCACTTTGCCACCACTGGTGATACATTTCAGATTTTCTAACCATAGCTGCCACAAGCAGCAATGGTATGGCAATGGTAACTGAGCCATGTCCTGCTTATGGTTCAGTGTCACAGACAGACTAGTGCCAGTACAAGGCACTGAAGCAGTTAAATCCCAGGGTATACACTTAAACTTTTACTTACTCTTATTGGAAAATAATCCCTGAAGTACCTCCATATAGCCCAGTTTCTCACCCACTGGGATCTTCTTCCCCCTGTTGAGAAAAATGAATCACGCTTTTAAAGCTCTTTCCACATGGTTGTCCATCAAAAAGCCTAGAGGACTTCAGCATTTGCTGTCTCACTAGAGAAATCAACACTTTCATTCCTCCATGTGGGACACCTGCATCATTCACTGAAATCAGTGCATGCTCTGAATATAAGGTACTTCAAGGAAATTAAGGCCTGACTACAAATTCACAGTAGACAACTCTACCATTCAAACTAGAAACATTCAGATTCAACCTTTGGGAAAGGCCAAAATCCTGGATGATTTCAGTCATCTTGAGGCCATGGAGAACTGTGCTAATCTGGCTATAAAAGTAGTTGCCAAAGCTTGTCACCACTGCTGGCTCCCACAGGGTTGGGGTTTTTTTCTGAAATAAAGTCTTCTGCTTAATTTGCAGCAACACTGACTCCATAGAGGAGCTACATCTTAATAATCACATCATAATCTGAACCTTGCAAGAGCTGGAGAGGACAGCAAAGTCTTGAATCTTTAGATCTTTCTGAACTACAGAAAGAACCTGTGCCTTATGCTAGTAAAAGCCAGCAATGGCAAGATATTAGTGAATGTTAATTTTGTATTGCCCTCAGCATCAATAAAACCTGCAGTGCCAAGGGCTGACATTTAAATGCTTCACTGAATAATGCTTTTGGTCAGTGATTCAGCCAAGTCCCACTAAGAAGGGAAGTCATCCATTATAAGGAAGTGCTTCTTTGTCCAAATATGGAGACAGGGACACTTTAACAGCAATGATCTGTCCTGTAATATTTACCTTTCTTTGGTGTATTCCAGTCAAATACCAGCCAGGCTAAATATAGAGCAGCAATCGCCCAGCAATCTGTGCACAGTATGTACATGAGGATTAAAGTGCAAGCAATACCTGGAGAGGTGCAAGAAAGAAGAAAACAAGGTTGCATCAGGTTTTGGTCACCATTTACACCCCTTGCCTTTTGAATCTATGTCAAAGCCTGATGTCATTAATCCTCAATCAAATTGGATTTGTCTAAAAACCCCTTATGTAGGGCTGAGGCAGCTTCCTCTAGAGCTCTGGAAAACCTCAACCTCCCCTTAATGGTGCCTCTAGGCATCTCTTATATCTTCAAGTAGGGCAGCTGCTTCACCAGACTTGATGAACACCAAGATGTCTTTGTGGCTCACATCAAGGGTTTTTTCCCCACAGCTACATACATCTTCCACAGGTTACACCAGCTCTACATCAGCCATCCATCCCACCAGGGTGCCAAGGATCCCACCTACAAGTGACATTACCATTTTAGCACAAACTGAATTGGGAAGGTACAGTGAGACAGATGCTGAGTGCAGTTATTCTCCAGTTTAATTATTAACAATCCAGTGGAGCAGAGCAGGCCGAGATTTCACATAATCCAAGTACCCAGGGACAAACAGGCTTTACTCTTTTACTGGTCTAACACAACCACTCCTTGCCCATCTCTGGTACCTCCTGGAAGGAGACCAAGCCAAGAGGAAGGCATTCCTGTCACAATCACATCAGTTACCAGCTGCTTCTAAGAAAAATCTCTGTGGATATTCCCATGAATGAGCCAGGTAAGACATTTCCAATTGTTTCAGCCTCATTTGCACGGTAGACAGACATGAGCTAAACATCAGTCAGTCTTCCCATAGCTCTTATGAGTTTCTAGAGCCAGGAAAACTCATTTACTGTTGAAAATATCAATGTAACTGTTTTATAATAACCACGCACCCCAGGAACTACCCTGCTGCAGTACACATCCAGTAATTAATACTTATGTAAAAGTTAACATTTTTGCATTAAAATTTTTCCAGAATTACAGCCAAACCCCTTTGCTTTAGGCCAAAAGCTGTTACCCATGATAAGGAAAGTGAGAACCCATTGCAGCACAGAGATGATTTGAAGTTGTTTCTCTGCTTTGGATTTCAATAGCCAGAACAAATCCTGCAGAGCAGAAAGAATGTCCGATCCTGTGCCTAAGGAAAGAAAAAAAAAAATACAGTAACATTTGCATACTGAGCAAAGGTAATAATACTTTTCCTTTCAAATAGAATCATAAAAGGAAGGATCATCAAGTTCAACTTTTTTTTATAAGATTTTTTAGATAAATGTGCAGTTTGCTTTTAGAGAAAGGCTTGCTAAAAGCTAATATTTTTCATTGAGTTTGAGCATCCTGGAAGAGGAAGGATTGCCATCTGCAAACATCCAGCTTTTTTCAGAATACTGAAAGGGATTAATGGGTAACCACCAGTTCCCACCTAAGCAAGCCTCTGTTCACTTGACCATAAAAATGCAGAGGATGTTAACACATGTTCCTAACACATACCCTCACCTCAAATTGCCAGTTCCTCGAAGTGGTGTTTGGTAAGAGGGAACCCCATGACCTCACAATAAGATAAAGATCAGCTGCCTCAAGCCACACACAAGCAGACACCAGGCTGTGGTCTGAGCTGTTCTCATCCACCCTTCACAAGGCCTGTTGCACAGCTCCCAGTGCTGTTGAAGGTAAGCTCTGTGCTCCAGCCTTACTCAGCACAGCCCAAGGGCTGGTTGAGCAACACCTCAGTATACAGCCCTGAGGATCCACAGTTCTATGAGTAAAGAAAACTATCAGCAATCCTAAAGCAGTAAATAAGAAGGAAGGAGCTGAAAGCCACTCTTGAAGAAGCTTAAGATATTCAAGTGGGGAGAAAACCAAAAGTGGGTAAAACACTGAAGTGAAAGACTTGCTTTCTATATGAGGAACCACCCACTGCAGCTTTTGACAATATATTCAACAGCCTCCAGAAAGAAGCACTTGCAAGTGGGTCTTCCTTCACTTTTCTTCGTTACTTTATTTACAAGCACCGTAATAACTGGCCAAAATACAAATCAAATATATTTACATATTTCCTTTTGTGTTTAAGGATCAGCCTTTTATTAGAAGGACTATGAAAGAAGCTATTACATTGAAGAGGTTCGGTCCTTGCTGATGAGATATGACCCTCCTAGTGGTAATACCATAGCAAGTGTTCACACTCAGTCAAATGAAACTGATTGAAAATAGCTTCTCTAGGTATAAGCAGGCACTAGGATTTTTGGTAGTTTCTACAAAGACAATCTCACTGACACATTCCTTAAATATGTAAAGGATCTGTTTCATAGGAATGAGGGTCAGTTTAGATTAGATAAGAAAGAAGTTTTTTACTATGAGGGTGGTGAAACACAGATGCCTCATCCCTGGCAGTATTCAGGGGGGAGCCACACCAAAGGCTGCAGTCTAAATCTAGAGCCAGACCACCTAGTTCAGACCCTTGGTTCTGCTTAGTCCATGTTACATGGACAATCCCAGCAGTGGGTTGGGCATTAATTACTCTAAGCAGACCAAGTTTTAGGCTGGGATAGATCATACCACTACAACTGCCAGTAAACTGGAACCTACAGCACTAATCTAGGTTGAAGTAGGAGCTAGAGCTGGAGGCAGTACTTTACAAGATAATATACTGCAGTATTAAGAATGAATCCAGCAAGTAGTTCTCCTGTTTCTGCGGTGAGACAGGAGAATATGTTGAGTTAAACTGTCACCATGCATTGATTTGCCACACTAGAGTATCTAAGCACTGAGATTCAGAAATCCCATGCTGTAAAATCTAGCAGTAAATCCCCAAATGGGGGGTGAGGGATAAACTCCACTCCATTTTTCTACAAAGCCAGTTGCCTGTTCAAGGGTAAAAGAAATCTTTGGGTTTGGAATGGTATGTACTCAAAGAGACATTTACAGCTCATCTCAATCCAATGCCCTGCCATGGGCAGGAATATTTCCAGTAGACCAGGTTGTTCAATTCTTGCCAAGGGGCCACAGCTCCAGGAACTTGCTATCCCAAAAATCTTACAAAATTGCACATGGACAAACTTGATGTAGACTGAGGATTACCAGATACTAGTCTAAAGAAAGCTTTTAGCAATAGTGGTGTCTCTGGCCTTATGCCTGTGTCCTCAAAACAAGCCAGAAGTCTTGGAGATGATTTATGACTCACAATATGTTGGGGTTCCTCCCCCCTGGCATGGGGTCCAGGGGGAGGGGACTCTGGAGTAGAGGCATGGCCTACGGGGTTTCCCTACTCCCTGGTCAATCTTGTTCCCTATTGGTTGTTTTGTATTCCCCTGCACGGGGAGGACCCTGCTTGTCCCGTGATTGCTCAGTTCTTCATCAGTCCCCCAGCCATGTGGCTGGAGAATAAAGATCGCTAAAAAAATCTATCAAGAATCTGTCCCTATTTCTTTCCACGGGCCTTGCTATCTATACATGTTGCAGAAATCCCCGCTGCAACAACAATAAAAGCCCAGTCCCATGTAATTTTTTTCTTCTAGCACCTGCATTTACACTACCAAACCTCTTTGGCTTCATAAACCCAACACTCCAGCCTTGGATCAGCTAAATCCCTATCCTCTTCCCAAAGAGAAGAACTGTTTATCCCTCCAAATGAGAATTTGTACTTTAGCATTTTCTAGATGTTTGAACAAATTGTAGGCATTGCCAGCCCTGTAAATAGACCAGTACTGGGTAGCACAAGTCAACCTGTCAACTTGTTTTTCGAACCACATGAAGCTCACATCCAACTTCTGCAGACAGAGGGAAGGCAGTGGTTTGACAGACAGCTCTAAGCACTGCCTTTGGACAAGTGGTGTCCTGGGTCAGTTATTTGCTGAAAGCAAAGATACCCTTCAAAGAGAACAAGATTCTCCACACCAGAAAACTCAGTAGTTACCATGGGTTGAATATTAACATTTAATTCCCAGTTAAGAAATTAAAGACGCTCCATAGCAAAGGAAAGGGCTGTGGGAATGGTCAGTCACCTGGCAAGTTCATCAGGTCTACCTTTGCACCAAACCTGCAGACTCTAGATGAACCCATTTCATCAACCAGCCATTTACAGATTTAGTGCCAAGACAAACCTTTCCAGACAGTCCTGAGCTTGCTATTCATCATGTCAGACCTGACACTGTGTATTCAACCTCCCATGCAAGCCTTGCATCCTTTCACCTTCAGTGGCCAGGAAGCATTTTTGGAAAGACCCTCCATGCTCTGGAAAACCAGGCCAGTTACTAGTGACACAGCAGAAGAGCTTTGACAAGTCAACAGAAATGGGGGAGGAAAAGGGGGGTTGGCACTCAGTCACAGAAGAATAACCCAACACTAGCACTTGGGTTCAGTCCATTAGAGAAAATACTTCCTCTTAAGGGCTCACCTGTGGACCCACACCAAGCGCCCTTCACATACTAAAAGCCCAAGGCATTTTCTCTAACTTTCAGGAAACAGATTATCCTAATAACCTAGTTTAAAAGGGTCCAGTAGACATAACTACGATTAACTCTAAGGCACAAGGATACAAAATGCTGGCATAGGCAGTATCCATTACTATCAGTCTTTTCCTAAGGAAATATTATGGACCCTGAAGAAACCCAAAACCTCCATGTTCTACTGCTGAAGATAGTAGCTTGTCCTGTGCTGGCCATGCAGCACAGTCCCTGGAGCATTTTCCAGGATACCTGTTCTAGAACTGGAAAGCCTGACTGGGGATCCTTAAGATCATTAAGATCCCTTCTAACCCATGCCATTCCATGACTGTTGGGGTCAGCCTTGGCAAACCATGTCTACACAGGACATACTTTACCAACAGGTTTCCTCATCTCAGATGAGATCCTAAGCACCCCAGATCACACTGCAGCCCACTCCCTGGAAAACTGATGGGATACTCCCTGCACTAAGCCATGCATGGCTCTCAAGGATGTTCCTTGTCGTGATGGACAGAGTAGCAACTTCTCCAGGAGACATCCCTGCTGCTCAGAGATGGCAGCCATCTGCAGCCTTCCAAGGAAGCTCAGGAACATTAGCCAACTATCCTGCAACTGGTGATGGGCTCACTACACTTTTATCATTTAATTCCATTAAGTATCAAATGCAGGAGTTGCTACCAAGGAGATCCTGGAGTCAGCAAATAATTTGACCAAGCATTTGACTCCTGCAATACAGGCTCAGCATCTGATGCCCTTTCAGCACAGTTTATTTCAGATAAATTACACAAACAACATGTATATAGGCAGGGAAGCAGAATCAAAGATCCCAAGAGTGGAAGTAAACAGGACTTCACACCTGGGCACCAGAAAAACCCAACTGACAGGACTTAATTAAAAGTCAGCCAAAGAAATTAACTGAGAGGAAGTGTTACATGTAGTTAAAAATACACTGAAACCTTGTTAAAGCCAAGCTTCATCTGCTACCTTTTCCAGACAATTAGCATGTTAATTCTCGGCCAAGAATTAAACTGCTTCACACATCTTATTTAGAGGAAAACCGTATTAGATCCATCAAAGCATAAGCTGCAAATGGACATTTTGAGCTACATATTTGGCAGAGGAGCTGAGATTGAAGGCATAACAAAGCTAGATAAGATAAACAGACCAATACTAGAATATTCAGGAGGACTCAGCCTCCCATGCAAGAGCAGGAGTCCACATAGCAGGCTGCTACACCTGTAAAACCCCTTCAGCAACACAAGTTCTTCTGTGTTGTGGGTTTACTTGGGTGCCCCAAGCACAAACATATTCACTATAGAGTAAAAAAATTTGTTAAGAAACTAATGAGTAACCAGAGCAGAGTATAGTTATCCTGCCCTGTACACAGCTTTAGAACAGTTTGCTCCTGTCCCAAGAAGCTACTCAATAATCCCATATTATCTGCAGTACAGTGTGTCTACAACTGGAGGTCAACAACATTGTTAACAGGGACATGC
This sequence comes from Corvus moneduloides, assembly GCF_009650955.1. Classification (NCBI taxonomy): domain Eukaryota; kingdom Metazoa; phylum Chordata; class Aves; order Passeriformes; family Corvidae; genus Corvus; species Corvus moneduloides. The sequence continues at coordinate 16,542,565 of NC_045477.1, read as the reverse complement.
AAATAAAAATTTGTATCAGCTCCTTTAGAAAGGAGCTGGGATTCTCCAGACCCAATAAACAAATCTGTCATGACATTTCTCATGTTAGTTCTGCATTTACTCACAGTACTAAACTCGGCCCTTAGTCTCCACACTCACAGCTGTATGTAGGTTAAAGTGATGTAACCTTAAGACCCAGCTGCCCCAGACCAGCCAACAAGCACAGATTTAAGTTAGCAAGACTAAACAGGTCTGGATAAGAGAAAATGACCCATCATACTACAGCTTATCAGTGTGTCCAGAGCACATGGGAGCTCTGAAAGAGGGGTTTCATATGGGCAAGCCTAGACCTCCACCTCCCAAGCAACTTTGTCAAGAGAAAACACCTGATTGCAGCCAGCAGTGATCCTGTTCCCCCAAAACAGGAGCTCCCAGGCTGCCCACCCCAGAGCAGAACTGAGGTCTGGTAAACCTCACACGCAGTGTAAGGCTAACTCCAAGGTAAAGCTAAGCAAAATCATCTTCCTCATCCCAAACTTGACAGATGAAGCAACATAAGAAAAGACACTTCAGCACAGGACAGCCTTTCAGTGTTCCAGCCATATTGGCATCTTTCCTCAGGAGAGAGGGATGAGACAGACTTCCTTGCTGCTCTGCCAAACACAAAGAGGATACCTCCTAGGCATCCTACGGCCAAAGTGAGGCAGGTCAAGATCAGGAGACCACAACCTCTCCTACCTGACCAGGTGTCTCAGAGCATTATCCAACCCTAGGTATTGGTCCAAGACCTGTTCTGATTTTTGCAATATTGGTTGATATCCAAGGACATTCCTCTGCATATACACAGGGATGGATATGGAGGCAGATGCCTGCACTCTTTTTTTTTTTTTACTTGTCTTTAAAATAGGATAAGACTTAATTCAGGCAAAATACACAATCACCAGGATGAAACCAGATGCCAGGAAAGCAATAAGACTAAAGGACAGTATGAGCCATTCACATACTCACCCCAAAGCCAGCAAGCATGATACTTGGAAAAAAAATATTCAGGGAGATAGGATAAAAAAAGCCTAGTGGGTTTGTTCTACACATCCTCTGTAGTGGGAGAAGTTGTCAAACATGATCAAGCAGTACATGAGGTCCCATGAATGAACCTTTTGATCTGCAGGGTCCCACATCACTATCCCCAAAACCCAGCCCGAGTCAGAGCTCCTCTGAGAGGCACCTGTGCTTTCCTGCCCAGGCAGGCTACAGCACTGGCAAGGGGTTGGTGGATGTTGCAGTCACCAAGGCAACCTCCCCCATCTCCCCAGGCAGAAACACACAAAGAATTAAGTTAAAAAGCACAAATATCACTGCAGGATCCCCATGAGGTGCCTCAGAGGAAAACTGACCTGAGGAGAGTTAAGACAGCTTTCCATTGCTAATCAGGATTATCCAGAGATGAGGCCAATCACTGTCCCTAAACCACACTCCGTTTTGAATTATGCATGTGTCCTAGATCTATCATTAACATGCCAGTGCCAGCAAGGTGATCGCCAAGGTCTCAGGTCAACCCTACATATTTTACAGGTTCCTGATTTATTTATTCTCTGCACTTAGGCTGCAGTTAACTCTCAGTTGAACAGTTCAGATGCTGCTAATTCAAATGACCTCTCTCAACTGAAAACATAACTTGTCCTCTGTTAGTTGTGCAAGCAAGCAAAGTTATTTTAAGAAACAGAGCTGAATACAGGAAATACATGCAGGTCTTCTCCCCAGTCGGTTCACAACTGATCCTTCAGATCAACCTCTAAAATCCTTCTGGCTGAGATGAGCATCAGCAGCTCTAGATACAGGACTGGGCAGGACAGTGCAAAAGCAAGACTTCAGGGGTTAATTCACGAGGTTCATGTCCTTTCAGCTCTGCTTACGATTGCTTAATCAATAAGCCATTTCACAGGTCTCTTCATCCCAGGAGGTATTAGCAGTTTGCTTTTTGAGGGCAAAAAGCCTTCCACAACACAGAGCAATCACTCGAGGACCCTCCACAAATCACGGGGTAAATCGTTGTCCAAGTGCATTTTCACACAAAGCCCCCACTCTTTGCAAATCCTGACCTTTCTCTAGACAAGCATCCTTGCAGAAGGGATACAAAATTCGATCCAGCAGACTTGCTGAATTTATTCCTGCAAGATCCTTTGAGATGCCTTTACAAGCAGGCAAGGTAGCCTGTGGTTTGTGATTTCCTATACTGTCTCTCCAAAGCCGTTAACCAGCATGTTCCAGTATGCAGGGAAGTGTTCAGTGTCTGCAGCAGCTCTGCCCACGACGGGTGTCAGGCACTGACACCCATTCCACTTCTCTCAACAAGTCACTTGACCAGCACGAAGGGCTGTAAAAGCAAACTTGGAGGAACTGGCTACCACAAAGCTCCTGCTGAGCACTGAATCTTCAGCTCCTCATTATAAGACAACAAAATTAGCAATGTGTTGCCCTTTTTCTCCTCTCCCGTTGATGTAAGTGTGGGGAACACAGTATTATGGAACAGTTGGACTTGATAAAGAGGTCTTATTCCAAGCTAAATAATTCTATAAAAATAAGGCTGAGACTAAACTTTTATCAGCCACGCAGTAGCGATAAAACTACTACACTTCTCTTTCTACCATCACGAAAAGGGGAAAAAAGGACTCGCTTATACGCAAGTGCCCCACGCCCACATTTTGCCAAGGTGCAAACTCACTTAGACCAACCAGAGCCGTTTCCATCAGCCCCAGGAGCGCAGCCGGAGCCTCCGAGCTCTCTAAAACACAAAAGCTGCGCAGAGACTTGTAATCCTCAACCCAAGAAAAGCTGCAGCTGCCTCCCCGCCATTGCACATCGCTCTTCCCCCTGCTTATTGCCCTAGAACAACATCCCTGCGGCCAAAAAAATGGGGAATATCATAAAGCTGAGTGTTTCAGTGCTGCTCCCACCCCAGCCCTTGAAACACCGCAGTGCTCCTCCGCACCGCAGCATCCCCCTCCGGGCACCAGGGCTCATCTCCACCCCTTCCCACCGCCCCCCCGGTACCTCGGAGCACCCCGGAATAGGCAGCGATGATGGTCTTCATGGTGGAAGGCGTGGTCAGAACTCGGGTAGGGCCATGGGATGGAGAAACGCACCCCAGCCCACAGCCCCGGTGCAGCCAGCGAGTAGAAGAGATACCCGCCGCGTATCCATATATAGCCCGGGGAGGAGGCGGAGAGGGAGGGGCGAGGAGGCGGAGAGGGAGGGGCTCGGCTCGGCTCGGCTCGGCTCGGCTCGGCTCGGCTCGGCTCGGCTCGACTGCCGAGTCTCTCAGCCCGGACGTGGGGCTGGGGGGACGCTGTTGGCCCAGGTGATGCAGCTTTCTGCATGGGATAGGTATTTGGGAGCGGAGAGACCAAGCAGGGGCCCGCCCCCTATACAGGCTGTTTCATTCTCTGTTTTGTAGAATCACAGAACGGTTTGAATTGGAACAAACGTTGAGGCTCCTCCATTTCTAACACCCTGCCAAGGGCAGGAGCACCTTCCACTAGACCAGGTTTCTCTGAGCCGTATCCTACCTGCCCTTGAACACTTCGAGGGATGGGGCAGCCACTGCTGCTCGGGGCAACCTGTGCCAGGGCCTCACCACACTCACAGGTAAGAATTTCTTTGAAATATCTCATCTAACCCTGTCCTCTGGCTTCCCAGCCATTCCCTCTTGTCCTGTCCCTCCAGGCCCTTGTCCTAAGTCCCTCTCCAGCTCTCTTGCAGCTCCTTTAGGCACCGACGAGCTCTAAGGTCTCCCCAGAGTCTTCTCTTGTCCAGGCTGAACACCCCCAGCTCTCCCAGCCTGTCTCTAGAGCAGAGGGGCTCCAGCCCTCAGAGCATCTCCATGGCCTCCTCTGGACACACTCCAGCAGCTCCATGTCGTTCTGATGCTGGACCCCTGAGCTGGAGGCAACTCTATAGGTGGGATCTCACCAGAGTGGGGCAGAGGGGCAAAATCATCCCTCCGCTGCTGCCCATACTGTGTGATCAGTCCAGCACACAGGGGCTTCTGGGCTGGCAGAGCACATGGCTGGGGCATGTTCTGTTTCTTGTCCACCAGCACCCCCAAGTCCTCCTTTTCAGGGCTGCTCTCAATCCATTCTCCCCTGCCCTTGGTGGGGAGGGGATCACCTCATGCCTCTACTAGTGATGGGCTGTTTAAGACATTATGGCCGTCTTCTTGTTCAAATGCTCTCCCACCCCTCTCTTGGCTGATTTTATCTTCCCCAGTTGGCTTTGGGAGTTCTTAGCTCCTGAAAGAATGATTAAATTAAGATAAAAGGTAGAAAGGAGAAAAATTTAGTCATTTGGATGAATTTTTAAAGGAACTTTAATGAAAATGGAATTAATGAAAACTTTAAAACTTAACAGAAGCTCTAATGGTTTCATTAAGTATCATTTTCATTAAGACAACCTGCTGGTAATGTCCAAACTACTGACTAAGCCTAATTTTCTTCTAACAACATGCTTAAGGGTCTGTTCAAGTGATCCATAAGAAACAAGGTGTTATTTAGGTTTGCACCGAGGTTTTAATGTAGCTGCACTTGCCAAGAGATTTCTGGGGACAGACTCATCTGTCCCACCTCCCATGACATTAAACCCAATTCTTTATAACTGTATTGTGTCTGGGTAAGTTGGTAAAGGAGGGACTTTGCTATAGCTCTGGACAAAGGACCAGGCTTCTGTCTCTTTCCTAATCTCAGTTTCATGTTCTGTAATTTGGAGAAAATGGAATAATCTGTATTTAAGAAGCACTTCAGCATCCCTCAAGGAAAAGCCTGTGGAAAGCAATGAGCATGTAGAGCTTCTTACGTGCAGAGGACAGGTAGCAGTCATGACTGAAACAGCCCGAAAATGCTTCAACTTCTGACTAGTTTTTTAGGGTGGGAGCAGGATCATGCCTAGCTGTGTCAGCAGTTTTTCCCAGTTGCTTCTGGAGATGCTTCTGCAATATCCACCTCTAGACCCAGAGAGACATGTCTAGCAGTATGTTTCATTGAAAAAAAAAAAAAAAAAAGTCATATTTTCTGCTGTAGAGAGCTTAAATCTGCAATTCAGAGGTGAAAGAGTGGTTTACTTTTCTTCTCGGTCCCCTGAGGCATTCCCACACCCATCCTTATGAGTCAAAATAGCAGCAGGACTTGTTCATTCCCCATTAGGCCATAAGGCTGCATTCCAACACTTGCAGTGGCCTGTTGAAATCTGCGTAATAATGTAAAATTGCAAGAGCCTGTCTGAAGAAAGGGTCTTGACCATCGAGTCTTGGCTAAAACCTCCAAAAGGGAGCCCAGAACACAAATAAATCACTCTAGCGCACTGCTGAGAGGAAAGAGAACATTCTCCTGCCTGCCTGTGTTCCCTGTTGAATTAAATAAAGTTATCTGCAAGCAAAGAAGGACTGAGGTTTCTCTTCTTATTGTAACTGAAAGAAAAACCTGCCAAAAAAAAAAAAAAAAAACAAAAAACACACTGCTAAGTCATGACAGCATGAGACAAGCAGATGGAAAATAGTTTATTTGCTGGGATCACTATCTGTCCAGATCCATCATCTTTCTATATATATATTCACCTTTTTATTTATTTTGGTGCAAATTCTCTGAATCCTGATTATAGAATCCTAAAATGGTCTCGGTTGGAAGGAAGCTAAAGCTCATCAATTTCCAACTCACTGCCATGGGCAGAGACACCTTCCACTAGACCAGGTTGCTCTGAGCCACATCCTACCTGCCCTTGAACACTTCCAGGGACAGGGCAGCCTCAGCTGCTCTGGGCAACCTGTGCCAGGCCTCACAACCATCACAGCCAAGAATTTCCTTCCAATATCCCATCTAACCCTGTCCTGTGGCAGTGGGAAGCCATTCTCCCTTATCCTGTGCCTCCAGGCCCTTGATCAAAGTCCCTCTCCAGCTCTCTTGGAGACCCTTTAGGCACTGGCAGGGGCTCTAAGGTCTCCAGTAGCTCCACATCCTTCTGATGTTGGAGGCAGCGCTGCAGGTGGGGTCTAACCTGAGTGGGGCAGAGGGGCAGAACCACCCCCTCCCCTGCTGCCCACACTGTGGGATCAACCCAGGCCCAGGACATGGGGTTTCTGGGCTGCTTTTCTTGCTCCATATACTGCAATGGTATCCCAGCCTAGAAGGATGCATTAAAATTTAAATAAATCAACTAATAATAATAAAATCCCTTAGTGCTTCATGGAGTATTACAGCTGTCAGGAGTAAAGATACAACCACCATAGATAGCCTCAGCCTCAGCCTCAGCAGCTGCTTTAATTTGTGACTTGAAATTGCAAGTTGTGTCACCAAGTTTCTTTTGAGGAAGGAAAACTTAAGCCTTGACCTGATGATATAACTGAGCCTCAGGGAAGCCTCTACCTTCACAAGGGCATGTAGTGACACAATAAGGGGAACACCTTTAAATTGACAGAGGGCAGGGTAGGATGGGATATTGGGAAGTAATTCTTGTCTGTGAGGATGGTGAGGCCCAGGCACAGTTTGCCCAGAGCAGCTGTGGCTGCCCCAGACCTAGAAGTGTTCAAGGGCAGATAGGATGGGGCTTGGAAGCAACCTGATCTAGTGGAAGGTGTCCCTGCCCATGGCAGGGGGTTGGAATGTGGGCTTTAAGGACTCTTCCAACCCAAACCATTCTCAGATTCTTTTACTCCCACTACTTGAGCCGTGCAGTGCAGTATCTCACTTCTTTTACGAGTACTTGTCCTGCAACTTTTTTCTTCCTCTCCCATCCCGCTCACTGAAAATCAGCAAACAGTCCCAAATAATAGATTAGAAATATCTTGGCTGTGTTCCCACAAGGATGTTTTTCCCAACAAGAAGCCACGCACTGGGTGTTGGTTTGATAGATGATTTTGGAAATGCCCAGGGCTTGTTTTCTTGATGTTTTGGTTGATGCAGGAGATGCACACGTTTGTCTGTTATTAACCTGTGTGTCTGTCATGATTATTCTTGAACAATGACATATTTTCAAATACCCTACTATTACTTCACATGAATCTGAAAAACATGGGTTGTGGACAGAGAAACACAGACAGGAGCCAGTCCTCCAGCTCTCTGCAGCCAAGAAGTATTCAGTATAGCTTTAGACTCCTTTATTTCTGGGTTTTAGTGGCAACAGAATCTCACAGAGAAGTACCAGTAAATCCTTATGCAGTCACATTTTTTTTAATACATTGTAGGACAATGCCTATTGAATAAATCTTTTGAGAACACATTTATTTTTCCCTTCTCACTTCTATTCAGAGACTGCAGGAATCATTGGCAAGGTATGGGGCAAACTTGCAATACTTTGAGTCAAAACTTGGTGTACAGCTCTGTAGCTTTGTTTCTGTATGGCTACTTAGCGGTCTATTTTCAAAGAATCAGTGTTCAATGTCTTCACCCAGAGGCCAGAGGTTTGGATGTATATAAGAAACTTGTGTATTTGGTTTGTCAGAACACATTACACACCAGTGTAGGGCTTATGTGTCTTTGTAATTCTCTTTCTCTGATTTAAAACCATAGAGTCATTTATCTGCCTGAGTTAAACACATGCTTATGGATTTTTAAGTTTTCTCTTTTAGGGCAGTAGTATTTTTAGAAGATTTTTGTTTCAAGGGTTGATACGTGTCTTAAAAACTGAGGATTTACAGCTAGCAAGGTTGTTCATTAATCCAGCAGTCTCTGCACAGGCTGCAACCACAGCATCTGAGAAGAGCCTTTTCTCCTCAATTTCTACTCCTGAGCCTACTAAGAAGATGATAGATCTGTCCCTGTGGTAGAGACCATAGCTCAGGTACCACAATCAGGTCCAATTCAGTGTTTATTTTGTAGAATCACAGAATCTTTTGTGTTGGAAAAATGCTCTAAGATCGAGTCCAACCAGTCCCCCAGCACTATCAAGCCCACTACTAACTCATGTCCTCAAATGTCACATCTACATGCCTGTTAAATCTCTCCAGGGATGGGGACTCCTGATACTGCCTTGGGCAGACTGTGCAGGCCTTGACAACCCTTCCATGAAGAAATTTTCTCTAATATCCGGTTTAAACCACCCCTGGGGCAACTTGGGGCTGTTTCCTCTCATCCTGTCCCTTGATTCCTGGGAGCAGAGCCTGACTCCCACCTGGCTCCACCCTCTTGTCAGGCAGTTGTAAAGAGTGAGAAGGTCCTTCCTGAGCCTCCTTTTCTCCAGTCTGAGTCTCCCGAGCTCCCTCAGCTGTTGCTCGTATGACTTGGGCTCCAGACTCTTCCCAGCTTTGCTGCCATTCTCTGGACATGCTCCACCACCTCTTCTGATGTCTGCAGTGGGATGAATTCAGATTGGAAATCTCTTTCTGCTCTCTTTGTAGACTATTTGTTGCGCATGAGGAGCATCCTCATGGAAAAGGAAAGCCTTGCATTAAGCAGGAGGACTTTGCAAGAACACCAAGTTTGTTCTGCCAAATTAAGCCCCACCAAAGAGCTCCTCCCAGACCATAAGGACCTCCAGATCATGCCTGCTTTCATCCTTATATCCTCCTCTGAACCATAATCATCCCCTCCCAGGAAGCGATGTCTTATCATCAGTAAGCAACAAGCCAGACAGTAAGAGCTGGGATTTAACAAGGAGTTTGAACCTGAGTCAGCCAACCAGCAATATTTGTTTTGTCAAGTTGCCAAGCAGGAAAAACTGTGACAAGACCCCTTCTTACTCTTGCAGTAAGTATTTTTCTTCCTGCCGTGTGGCATCTGTGCTTACTTTGTTTGCACTGTGTGTCACTGATGGCGTTCCCTACTTTCCCTCCAAAACATTGTGTCCTTTTCCTTTGCCAGGTAATTAAGATGCAGGAGGCTAGGAAGAGCTCACATCAGCCCAAAATGCAACCTGAGCCTCCACGTGCCACTTGGGAGGCTCTCACAAACAGCAATGCTGACAAAATGATGCTCCTGGACATCTGCCCCTGCCTTTTTGAAGGTCCATCCTTCACCTCCCTGAGGGTATTTTTAGCATTTTGTACTGAGGTAGCAGAAAGTCAGTGGAGGGTTCATCTGTCTTTTGGTTGTTTTTCCTGCCTCGATGGGAACACTTCACATTCTAGGTAATATTTACGAAAGCGTGCTGTTGGCTCATACATCACCTGAGTGATGAGCTAAATCTTGAGCTAAGGGAGGAGAGGTGTCTTCCCACATCCCCACACATCACCTGCTTCTCTACAGAATTTCAAATAAACCTAAAAGCTGTGTAAGCTGAGGGTATGGAGAGGGAAACTGAGGCACAAGCTTACTGGGGAACTAAGTTGCTCTATCCTTCTGAAGAAACAATGCAGATTTAGGTGGTTGTAGGAATTTCACGCTTAGTCCTTCACCCCTTTCCTAAGTCTTGAATTCATGAGCTTCAAAGCTCCCCTTGGTGTCTCCTGCTTTCTGGCTGTGGCTTTTGGTAGGATCCTTCAAGTCCTGTTTGTTCTTGTGGGTGGGTGGAAATGTTCTGTCACCCCAGATTCGCATCAGTGCCTGGACTCTCTTCTCTGTCCATGCTTCTGAGCTAGGTGTTTTGATTTTAGGAGCCTAGACTAGTACTTTCCAATGCTGCATCACCAGAGAAGTGCCTGCCATATGGGCAGGAAGCAGCCACACTTTAGACATGCAAAATAAATGTCAGCCAGGGTATCTCTGAACCCAGTAACAAATTGTGCATGGCCCATTCTTCGTTGCACAAATGACAACCACTGATCATAGAATTACAGGATCATAAAAACACAGAATGGTTTGAGTTAGAAGGGACATTAAAGATCTTCTAGTCCCAACCCGTCTGCTATGAAGAGGGGCAGCATCCTAGGTTGTTCCAAGCCCCATCCAACCTAGCTTTAAACAACTCCAGGGACAGGGCAGCCACAGCTTCTCTGGGCAACCTGTGCTGGGGCCTCACCACCCTCTTAGGAATTTCTTCTTAATCTCTATTTTAAACCTGCTCTTTTTTAGTTTAAAGTCATCATACACTTTCTAATTGAAGCATAACAGGACAACATGTTACAGATGCATAAAGTCATTCTGGGCCGGGTCATCGGCATGGTCCAGTGACATTGGCTTATGTTTTGCCAGGGTGCAAAGACGTCCACTACCATGTCTGGAGCCAGAAAGAGCTGAATGAGCAGGGAGCAATGCCTCCCTCCCTAGGAGACCTCAGCAGAGCCTATGCTGAGGTACCTGCAGATATATGAGCACCCCCATGATCATTGAACTGGCTGACCTTTGCATATGGAGGATCCACCTCATGTGGCCAAAGAATTGTCCAAGCCCCCAGCCCATGGCTTGATTTTCAGCCAAGTTGTGCTTTACACCCTCCCCCGCTGGTGTTGGTGTCACACCCAGCTGTTATCTCACGGGTATTTATCCGGTTTTTCCTTCAAAGAATTTGCCTGGGAAGCAGATGTTTGCATGACAGAAATCCCTGTTCTCTAGAGGGATTTCTGCAGCTATGGGCACCTTAGGAGTACACTGACACATAAAATCACAGAATCACAGAATACTTTGGGTTGGAAGTGGCCTTAAAGATCATCCAGTTCCAATCCTCTCCCATGGACAGGGAGACCTTCCACTAGACCAGGTTGTTCAAAACCCCTGCTAACACATCCCTGGGACTTTTGCATCCTGGGACATCCCCAGAAAAGAAACTAAGGAAGAATAAGCATTTATTTAGCTGGTTGGGCAAAGCCTGAATTCATCCAGATTGTGTTAAAAGCAAATTTGACTGATTAGCAGACCACTGATGAAAGGAAGGGATGAGCAGAGGGTAGAATTCCAATGGGCATGGAATCACAGAATCATTTTGGATGCAAAAGCCCACTAAGATCATCATGTCTAACTGTTAAACCAGCACTGCCAAGGCCACCACTAAACCATGTTCCCATGTGCCACATCCACATGCCTTTTGAACGCTTCCAGAGGTAGTGATTCCACCACTTCCATGAGCAGCCTATTATAATGCCTGACAACTCTCTCAGGAAAGAAATCTTCTCTTATATCCAACCTAAACCGCACCTGGGGAAAATTGAACCTGCTTCCTGTCATCCTGTCCCTTGTTCCCTGGGAGCAGAGCCTGACTCCCCCGACTCCACCCTCCTGGAGTTGTGGAGAGCAAGAAAGTCCCCACAGAGCCTCCTTTTCTCCAGGCTGAGCCCCCCCAGCTCCCTCAGACACTCTTGGTGCTCCTGACCCTTTCCCAGCTCTGTTCCCTTCTCTGGGCATACTCCAGCCCTTCAATGTCTTTGTTGGAGTGGGGGGCCCAGAACTGCTCCCAGGACTGGAGGTGCTTCAGCAGTGCCCAGCACAGGAGGAAATGCCACATTTCTTGTGTCCACCTGTTGGATACTGGTCCTGTATCCTTTCTGATGCCTCACCACCTATTAGGTGTTGTCTGGGGTGGGAACACCAACACTGCAAACCTCCATGCTCAGTGTACACAGCCACTATTTTTGTAGTATTGAAGCAAAGAGTATTTTCTCTGCAACTCACTAGTTAATGGTACAACCACTTCAGTGCCCAAAGCTGGCATCAGCTGTTTTCATAGCACTTGCCTTTTTTGTTCATGTAGTTAAAAGTCATTTAGCATTACAGAGATTTTGAAATGTAGCCATTTCTTCCCCTTCTAAGCTGCACTTACACCTCCTTCTTTTCACAAGTGGAAGCAAAGTTCAGGCCAAAACTGCAAGAGAGACTTCACAGTGAGCTTTGTGCTGGAGGGCATTAAATAAAAATAATTTTTTTTTTTTTTTTTTAAAGTCCCACCCTCACTTTTCCCCACCAGACAGATAGGAAGATTTATGCAAGTCACAGAGCAAAGATTTTTGCTTTTGGCAGCAAGTCATGGTAGAGCTGCCTAGCTACAGTCTAAAATTAGAGCACCTAAAAATTAACTATATGTCCAAAGAACTTTGGTCCCTGTGCTGAATGACTACTACTTCAGCACAGGAGAGAGAACAGGAGGAGAACTACTAATAGACAGTTCATCAGCTCCACTTTTAATCCAATTGTGGGGTGTTTTGTAAAACAAGAGTTGGCACACACATTCCAAGAAATGTGATTTTAGTGTTTTTATTAAATATGTTTGCTTTCTTTCCTAAGAAGGGTGTGGGAGAATGAGACATGGGAAACAGGTTAAATATAGTAGGAAAAAAAAGTTATTATTGAAAGGTGGGAGACTTTCATGATTTTTTTGGAAGCATCTTGCTATACTTCTTAAAAAATGAGCATTTTCAGCTCTTGCCCATGATGAAGACTGCATTTTCCTGAAGGCTTCCCTGTGAACTCCTCAAACCTCTGTGTTTTTTGATGTGTTTGCAACCAGACAGCCGTGGGACAGCACCAGTCTCCAAACACAAGTGGGGAAACTGAGGCACAAATCTTAGAAAGGTGACCAGCCACACACAGACCATGCATTTCTGATGAAGCCAAGGCAAGTGCTCCTCTGCACCTCCCTGCCTCCATCCCAGCTCTCATGCCAGGCAAATTCCTAGCAAAAGCATCATACACCCTCCATCCCCTGGGCACAGCAAGGGTCGATAAGCTTTAAAGCTTTTAGCCAAGGTTGTCTTTCCTCTCTTTACCTTTCAGCCAGTCAGACCTCTCAAGTGTTCTCCACCACCCTGGGCATGACAGGTATGGCCCCAAATCCTGTGCAGGATCCATTAGTCCCAAGATCATAAGGAAAAAATGGATTAAAAAAAGTAGAAATTTACCCGACAGATCACCTGCAGTTTGCAAGGACATATCCAAGAGTTACCCCATGGAATTAGCCCATTTCTGATGCTTTCCAGTTTCCAAGGGTTTTACCAATTGCATCAAACCTCCTAGAGCCCTTTGGAGCCTCTCCAGCAGCAGCATCCATTGCAGAGAAAAGCAGAGTCTGGGAAATCATCCCTTTGCCCCAGATTCCTGCAATCCTCCCCGCAGGTTTCAGCTCTGCACAGAGCACAGGATGGCCTCAAGCAGAGAACAAGGAAAGATGCACCCCAACCTTGCAAAGTAGCCTGGTGAGAAGAGACCACCTTGCTACAGGGCAGAGAGGCAAGCTCCCCACTGCTGCACAGGCACTTGGTTTCTCAAGGTGTAGCATGACATGTTCTGGGTACATCTGCTCCATGAGAAGCACTTGTGGGTTGTTTCCGTGGAGACTGTCTCCTTTAAGCTGGTGCATCTCTGCTCTGTGTTGTTGGCTGCTTGTCTCTTCCCTTCACTGGAGAAAAGCTGTAGGTTTTTAGAAAGGGAGGATGGATCCCTCCTGTGGGAGGATGCTTGTGGCCTAAGATGTAGGGAAGGGTTCCTTAGGACTGCAAACTGGGAGGTGTAGTTTGGAGGCAACAGACATTGCTTTGTTATTAAGTTCATGTCTACATCTAGGGATTTGTCTCAGTGGGAAGAGAGGAGGTGAAGACTGCATATTGATGACCCCCAGCATGTCGATCTCAAAGAAGAAGAGGAATGGGATGTGCCTGAGAGCACAGGGATTGAAGAGATCTTCCAGCAGCCTTCCAATACTAAAAGAGGCCTACAAGAGAGCCAGAGAGGGACTTTGGACAAGGGTCTGGAGTGACAGGACAAGGGAGAATGGCTTCCCACTGCCAGAGGATAGGGTTAGATGGGATATTGGGCAGAAATTCTTGATGGTAAGGGTGGTGAGGCCTGGCACAGGCTGCCCAGAGAAGCTGTGGCTGTCCCATCCCTGGAAGTGTTCAAGGGCAGATTGGATGGGGCTTGGAAGCAACCTGGTCTAGTGGAAGGTGTCCCTGCCCATGGCAGAGGGGGTGGAATGAGATGAGCTTTAAGGTCCCCTCCAATCCAAACTATTCTATGATCCCATGATTCTTTGATCCCAGCCCTGAAATGTTGAGGCTGGGACTTCCTCGAGTCGGAGCTGCCCTGGCCCATCCTTGGTCTGTAGGACCAGAACTTCTGTGAGATTTATGCTGGGGAAAGGTGCAAGAGAAGAAGTACATGGCCATCTGCTGCACCATTTTCCCCATTGTGTGAGGTGTGGGTCTGCCAGCAGGCCTGCGGACACACTGTCACCCACCTAACTGTGCTTTATGGGTAGTGCAGAGGCCCATGTTAGTCTGTCCAAGCTGCCCTTTGAGGTCTTGAACCAAATGCTTTCTACTGATGAGGGGCTGGAAGCCAAACAAGGGGACTCAGGAAGGTCTCAGACTGAACAAGTCTCCTTTCCAAGAATGTTTCCAAGTTAAATGCTCAATTAAAAAATTGGAAATGCAGATGCAGAGAGAAAAGCATAGAACTCCTAGTGCAAAGTGTCAGGACCTACCTGATTTTCTCCTCATGCTCTTTTTGCAATCTGGTTTCTTCTTAGGCACTTAGAGTCCTAAAGTTGTAGAGTCATGGAATCATTTAGGTTGGAAAAGCCCTCTAAGATTATTGAATCCAACCACTCCCCCAGCACTGCCAGGGGCAACACTCAGCCATGTCCCCAAGTGCCACATTTACATGCCTTTCAGTTTCAGGAATGGTGATTCCACCACCTGTTCAAATGTCTGACCACCCTTTTGGTGAAGACATTTTCCCTGATATCCAACCTAAACCCCCACAACTTGAGACTGTTTTCTTTTGTCCTGTCACTTGTCCCATGAGAGAAGAGCCCAACCCCCGCCTGGCTGCACCCTCCTTTCAGGTAGCTGTAGACAGTGAGAAGGTCCTCCCGAGCCTCCTTTTCTCCAGGCTGAGCCCCCCCAGCTCCTTCATACACTCCTCATTGAACTTGTGCTCCAGTCCGTTCCCCAGCTCCATTGTCCTTCTCTGGACACCCTCCAGTACCACTTGCTACTAAAAAAAAAACCCCAAAAGACCCTGCTTGACAGCACTCTGGTGCCAAAATACCTTTTTCTCTGGCACTTTGACTCATGCATGGTTGGATATTCTATATTGGCTCTTGAATTTCAAAGCACATCTCTAGAAGCCATGCATGGTTCAAAATGCCTCCCCATTGTGGATGAAGAAGGATCTTGAAATAGAAATTCCTCTCCTTCCCTCAGGAAGGCAGCTAACACAATATCCCCACTGCACTTTGCATGTTACACAGCAGAAAGGGTTTGTGGACAGCCTGTGGGAGGCTGAATCTTAATTGCTCCTGGGTCAGCCAATCTGAGCAATAACCTAAACCTCCCCACTGTGTTATAATAGCTTGAAATGTGGAAAGCATGTAATTTCTATAATATTTTTCACAGCCCTGCTACTGCAGGATTTGATATGGAGATGACATGTGATGTAGAGATTACATATGATGTGATCACATGTGGTGGACTAGAGCTGTCTCAGTCAGCCATGCTGTTAAATGTATGGGGTTGCATCACAATAAAATATAAAACTTAATAAACTAAGAATTAACAGAGTCTGCACGAAGAAGGTGCCAGCCTTGTTTCACAACTCCTGCAGGTTCCAGTAGAGTTGTTCCACACGTGCACGTGGGCTGTAGGCACCAAAGAGACTCAGTCTTGCAACCCTTTATTCACCAGGGAGTCTCGCTAACTGCAACAAGACTCTTTCTGCAGATGCTCCTTGTGCACCCCCACGGCTGCAGGAACAGGCCAGGAAGTGCAGAATAAGAGTGGTACTTCTTGGTGCCATCTACAGGCTGAAGGACAAAACACTAATCTAGTCACCAGAGGTTGTCTTTACTCTCTACAGAGCCTTTCAATGGCTCTTCATCTCTTCCCATTTTTCTGGAGTCTTCTAAACAATGTTTATCATAGAATAGTAGAATGGTTTGGGTTGGAAGGGACCTTGAAATACCATCTATTCCAACTCCCCCTTCTTCAATGGGTAGGGACATCTTCAACTAGACTATGTTGCAGATCTTTTCAGTGATCTGCCATATGAGAAATTTCTTGGCCAAATATGGACCAGTGTTTTGAGGACATCCAAGAACAGATCAACAGCTTTGGGGTATAAATGGGAAGAAGGGAAATCCTCCTTTCACAGGCCATTTTCTATCAACTTTTTTGTGCTGGACTATTTTCAGACTCATGGAAGTCCTCATGTGTCCTCCAACAACCCTGTGTTGTCCAACTCCAGAAGGTGAGATGATCATCAAAATATACATGTCTGTGTACAATCAAGCACCCATTCTGATAGAGATTATTATGGAGATTTTACTGGATCCAACTGATCAAATAAACAGGGTTTAGCCTGAAAAACTGTGGATTGAGAAGACATCACATGTGATGACATGAAGACAGAGAAGGGAATAATCTTATCTTCATTCCCATACTGGATGGGGAAAAAAAGCCAAGAGCCAAAGTTCATCCTTGAGAATTTGAGTTAAAATTTGGGTTAGGTATAAATCCTCTGAGAAGGTTGTGTCATCTTTATCATAGAAAGTCTTCAAGAGCATATTAACACCGTGTCTGTGTGGTGACACATTACATGCATGGACTTGATCCTTCCTTGAGATAAAGGGCATGGCCGCACTGACCTCTTAATACCCCTTCCCAGCCTTGTTTCTCTATGACTGTGGTGCTGGGAACAGTAATATCAGCTACATTGTCACTTCCACTGCTCTAAGAGGATTTCCCTCAGGATGTGCCTTAGCTAATAGGCTTCTGAAGATCTTTCATGAGGCTAGTTTTAGCGTGACCTGCTAGGAAGTGATGAATATTTCTTCCTTCTTACAGACATCAGTGTCCAATTGCTTTGTTTATTACTGGGTTTCATTGCTTCTAATGCTTCTAATACTCCTAATGCTCTGCACTGGTTAATACAAAGGAAAGTGAAGTGGTAGAAGGCCTCCTTACCCAAATAAAGCTTTCAACAAAGATTAACCTTTCCTGCTGCTCCAGCCACAGCCAGCCCTAAAGTTTGGCAAGGGAGAACCAGCAGCACATCCTATCATCACTGTGTTGTGCCAGGGCTGCAGTGACCTCTGTGCTGCTGCACACATGCTCTCAGCAAGATGTGAAATCCATTCCATCTCAGTCTTTGGCCGAAGGATGTGGACATCCCAGACACAATGAGGTCTGATACAACACGATTGCAAGGGTTTCTACAAGGGAACTGATGCCAAATAGAGTAGCAGGCTAAGAAGGAAGGAGAGTGGAAATAGAGACTAAGAGAGATGGCCACTGAAAGAGGACGTGAGGCTGTAGGGACTCCTCAGCCATGGGGATAATGGATCACTATCCTTTTTCTGTGTCATTTGCACTTTCCAAGGAAGGGAACAATTTTTGTACTAAATAACTGTCAAATCTGGTCATCACCTCTACATTTCTAATTTTTAAATAAGAATTTAACCATTCTGCTTGCTTGCTTTAAAATAATTGTAATTTCAACTTGATTGACCTATTTCTTCCTAGATTGATATTCTTCTTTCTCCCTCTCTATGTTTAAATATAAGTATTCATAGAAAAGACAGTCAATTTAGATTAGATATAAGGAAGAAGTTTTTTACAATGAGGGTGGTGAGCTATTATATGATTCAGGAGGAACTAGGTCTCACCTTTGCCACAGTCTTCCTCTCTCCAGCCAAAAATCACATGGATCTAGATGACCTGGGAATTTGGGCCACAGGTCATGCTTATTCTTGCTCTCTGGCCTTGTGACATTCGTGATCTTGGGTTGACAGTAGCCCAGCATCAACAGAGAGGTTAAAGGAGCTCCTGCTCTATCTCTCCAGGGATTATGTATCCTATTTACTTTTAAAGTGCTTGACAGTTCCTGGAAGCAAGGCACACTGTGGGATTTGTAGGTAATGTCAAAAACACAGCATGGAAAAATCTGGCACCCAGCTCATTCCCTCCTCTCAGGGACACACTGTGATTTTAGCAAGTGAGCATCTCGAGATTTTGGGGTTGCTGATGAGGAAAATTATCTTAGCGTTCCTAGGAGATCCTGCCACATGGCAGCTTAGAGGATCTCCCTCTCAGAAGGTAGAAGCTAAGCACTTTGTGAACAATTATGAAAATCCTGACATCACAGCCCTGTTTATGTGCTCTTGACAATGCAGCACTGGTCTCTCAGTTCAAAGTACTCTGTGATGTGGAGCTGAGTTCCTCAGCATCCACATGCATCCTTGTCCATGAAGATTTTGTTTGTGATGAGCAACCAAGTTCTGCCCTTGCTGGCAGTGGTGAAGATAAAAGCATTGCTTGCTAGCACTTGTTCCCCTTGAATTCTAGGGAATCAGAAAACCTTCTTCACCAAGAATTAGGCATGAATTTTTGTTCTTTGCATTATTTTTCTTCTGTGCATGCACAGTTTTCTGTGAATGCATGATATTCTGTGCATTCATGGTTTTCTGCAAGCATTTCATAAACCCAAGTGGTTTCAAATCCTTGCTGTAGTGCTTTTCTGTGCACCTTGAGTTGCTCATTGAAATCGTGTTTGGGCTTGTACTTTTTCTTATAATCTAATAAAACGTGAATCTCTTTAGCTCACAGGAATTATTTTGTATCCTGACACCCAAGATGCTGGCTCACAACTACCTGATATTACAGGTGTTTTCCCTCCTGATAAGTGTATTCTCTGTTTTGAAGGTCATGTGTTGCTTGAAGCACACAAGCCCCCTGTACCCCAGAGATGTGGTGGCTCAGTAGGTTGCCAGCCCAAAGTTAATGGCTTAGCATCTCCAAGGGGGCCGGGGTCAGGAGATGGGTAGAAGTAAAACCAAGCACAAGCTTGAAAAATGGATGAATCATACTCAATAATTTCTTAAATCCAATATATACCCTCCTGCCTTGTTGGTCATTGCAGATTATTTCTTCACTGATGGGTTTTTATAACCTGAACAAGGTGGTTTGCCAAAATCCTGTGTCAGATGGTTCCTCCGAGAAAGGCTGTGTCAAGAGGTGAGCTCACATGATGGGAGGTGCAGAAAGGAATTCATTGGGTACAAGTCAGACAGAACTAACAGATTACCCCAAAAAATAAGTGCCCGTATTCGTGAGGAGACCTGTGGTTTTCTAAATGTTTTAAATGTTAGTGTTCCAAATGTTTAAATGGAAAAGAAAACAAAAAAAAAAAGTAATTTCTTGGTTTTGATTTGGTTTTGTGTTTGTTTCTTTGTTTGCTTTTTTAATGTAAAGTGGTGGATTTCAGATGCACTTGCAATTTTATTTCCTTTCTTGAAAGGTATGCCATAAGAGAGGGATGTTTAGCACACCACATTTTGGGACTTTATTGAAGTAAAGGCAGCAAATCTTTCCCTGAGCAGAAAACCACACATTTTTCTGCAACGGTAGAAAACCTTTTAATTTTGTTTGCAACAGCAGGCAGTCTTTTAATCCCATTCTCAGGGCAGTAAAACAACTTTGCAGCACTAGAGCTGAAGAAGGGCAAAAAGTAATTTTTTGCTTGGCTTTCCTCCTCTTGGAGAACTAGTCCATATTTTGTATTCATTAGTTGTCATGGTTTAGCATAGTTTGGGTTTTTAGTTAAGGAGGGCTCCATCAACCACAGAAGTGATTCTTTGCAAAGAGGTGCTTACAGCTTCCTCTAGACCCGACAGAACCAATCAACTGGCTAGTTTGAATATTGGCAACATTTTTAAGCCACTTAAGAAGCTTGACACACCTTTGTTATCCACATTTAAGAATGAACAAACCCCAAGAAGCCTCTCTTGCTTCTGGCTTTTGAACAGGTAGCGGTGGGGGGGGGGGGGGGGGGAGGCCGCGGCACGGCCCAGCGGGGCCAGGCTGGGCCCTGCTCGGCTGGGTGCTCGGCTGGGTCGGCCGGGTCAGCCACAACACGGCTTGGCTAAGATCTCAGACGCTTCGGCTCGCTGGACACCTGGCGCAGCCCCCTCAGTGCGGCCCAGGCCGGCCGGGAGACAGCCATCCTGGAGCCGTGCGGCCCTGTTCCATCCGCAGCCCTGTTCCATTCGCAGCCCTGCTCCATGCAGGTGGCCCCGCGGTGCGGTTCGGCCAGGCCGGCCCTCACCTAATGCAGCCAAAATTCATCTGAGGCTACTGCCTGGCAGAGATTAGGTGACCAACAACCTAGAGAGGAGAATTCCAGCTGCAAGGCCCAGGTGAGATTAACTCTCTTAGTGCTGTAAGATTCTCCAGAACAGATGAAACCTACAGACATCAATCCTCTCCCGAGTCAGAGGAAGAGGAAAGGTGAAGGTACGTGTAGAAAACACCATAGAGACACCAAAGTCAGTGAAGAAGGAAGAGCTGAAACCCTGAGAGAGGAGAAAGAGGAGATGCTTCAAACATAGAAGCTGAAATTCTGTTGTAAAGCTATGGTGATGGACTATGATACATCAGAGAACCTGTTGTAATTTCATGAAACATGGAGGGTGGAGCATTCAAACTGCAATCATGAGCAAAAGTATCTGTGCTGAAACAAGCAAATGTTGAAGTAGCTGTGATTTGATGAGACGCTTGAACAGAGAGAGATGAAAGTGATGAAGACCCTTGCTCCCAGGGAGGAAGACCGCTGATCCTAGAGATGAAGATGATCCCAGAGATAGGTGAAGAGAATCTTTTGCTTCTGAACGGCTCATCCTTAACATGGTACCTCATTAGCTAAAGATTGAACCCTCAAAAGCAGTTGTGGGGAAAGCTGTAAGTTGAGGGAAAGGATTTTCACATGCGAGCAGAGAACCATCCCGGGTGGCTGTCTTGCTGTGACATTGAAGCCACAAGAGAACTGTTTCTTGTGGAGATGTCTCCATAGCATGAGCAAGAGAGAATCCTCTCCCTAAGTGAACTGAAAAAAGATTATTGTAGGGATGGTAAACTGACTGATAATCTCAAGGGTTGTCTTTTTACATTGTCAGTGGGGGAAGGGAGAAAGGTGGGGAGAGGAAAGTGTTCTGAAGGTTTAGTCTGATTCTGATTTTTTTTTCCTTTTAGTTCTGTTTAATAAACTTCTTTATATTCTTTTAAGTTTTGTGCCTGCTTTGCTTTCTCCTAATTCTTATCTCACAGAAGGAAAATAAGCAAGTAATGGATATTTCGAACCAAACCACTACACTCAATTGGTGTTTCTGCCTGGTTTATGAGCTGAACCCGCTACATCAGTCATCAGAGGTTTTCTTCTGAGCCTCATGATCTGAACCTGCTAAGTAAGGCAAATCCAGATTAGAGCCTCTGACAACAGAAATACAGGAGAGATCAGGAGGGAAGAGGTGGGAGGAAGTGGCAGGCAGAAGGGGAATACCGAATCACCACACTTTTATTTCTTACTGTATTTTCTTTAGAATTTCCATGTAAGTCCCAAAAAGGGTGACATTTGAAATTTCTGCAAGAAAGGCAATTGGATATATCTCTTCTCCTTGAGCTTGTTTCTCAGATCAAAGCCAGCTGTGTAAGTAGGGAGTGGACATGCTGGAAGGAAACATAGAGTGTTGTTTTAGCTTTAAGTGGTCCTTATATTGAGGTGACAGCTCGGAGGTCCCTAAATTGAGGGTGCCTTGGAGGTGCCTGCAATTGAGCCAGTTCCAAGCTAAAGAGTTCAAACCTAAACACTGTTTGGTTTGGTTGATTTGAACACTTTTCTTTAGGCTTCTCCTGCCTTGTGTAGCATCAGAGGAGTTTTAATCCTGCAGACAGCTCTGTGCGAGGCTGAAATGGCACAAAAGCTTTTTGAGTTACAGTGTTTCTCTCAGAGACAGCTCTGGCTTCTTGAGATGGGACCTCTCATTGTGCTGAGCCCCCTAAATAGTCCTGGCTGTAAGGATGCCTATGAATTAAAGTTCTTAATGTTATATTTAATACAAGCCCAGGCACTGACCTTTCCCTCCTGGGTTATATAGGTTCCTGAGGAATCAAGTCTGTTTTCCAGTCTGTGAGATAAAACTGACCTTAAAGAAAGCCAATTATGTACAGCCAACACTCTCCTCTGGCCACTCCTCTCCAGCACCGTGGTCTTTCTTCACCTTTGGATCTCCTTGATCACCGCAACAACTTTCAGACAGCTCCAGCATCTTCCTTCCCATGCCTCCCTGGGATTTTTTCCTGACCACCCATTTTCTGCCTTTTCTCTCTTTCTGGCTGGTATCACAAGCCAGAAAGGTGATAGGCCAGCCCACCTCTCAAGCAGGTGTGTCTCTGGCACTGGAGGTATCACTGTGACAGCCCTGAGCGGATAAGACCGAGGCCTCCATTGCCAATTGGGAGCACACCTTCTAACATGGCTTCTCAGTGCGGTAGAAGTCTTTTCTACTGACCAAACCCCTCTTGTCATTACAAATATCTGCCGTCCTTGTCCATGACTTTGCATCCTGCCCCTCTCCATTTCCTACACCCCCAACACATCACCAGATTCAACCACTCATCTGACATCTCTGGAAATCTTCTCCCTCCCCTCACTGCTAACTTCCATTCCAACAGCAGCACCTTCTCTCTTTTTCCCCTTGCATCAAAATATCAGCTCCTTGTCCTCACCTCTGGAGACCTCCCCCATCCCCACAGCACACTGTGATGTGACCCTGGGGACATACCCATCGCTTCCCTCTGGCACTGATCCCCACTGGGATGTTTCCAGAAGGCCATGGCAACATTCCTGAGATCTGTGGGTGGATGGCCAGTAAAAGGAAAGGCAGAAGAAAGGATAGAGAAAAACACCTGGAGCTAGGGTAAAGTTTGGATGGTGATGAACTCCAAGAGAAAAGGGTGGGAGATACATTTTTTTTGTTTCTGGTGCAGAAAATCTTCCTCCTGCTTGGGCACCTCTGTCCTTAACTAAAAAGAAAAATAGAAAGCAAGCAAGAAATCATAGCATATATGACCTGGTTTATTGGACTGGATTAAGTGTGGGATTACAGGAATGTTTAGAATGTTAACCAGGGCTCCATTAAATTCTTCCTTGCTGCTGCTTGTTTTCTGGGAATGGGAAGGATTTGCAGTGGGTCATTCAGATTAAGAATATGGTGGAATAACTTGGTCAGGGCAGGAGGCAGGAAAAGGAAACAAACGCCAATGATGGCCTGGTATTGTCAGTTGAGACAGAGTTTTCAAGTTTTAAACAAGTTTTTCTTGTTAAATGCAATTCTTGCAGTTTCAGGAACAAAAATGAAGTGCATGTGGTCTCTAGGATTTTTGGTGGCTCCTCACAAGTGGGGAATGGGATGTGAGGAAGAGAAAGAAATGAAGGGAGGGATGAAAGTATCAGGGCTCTGTAAGGGTGAACTGAGCAGATGGCTTCCTGCCACCTGAAACTCCCACACTGCAAAATCCCATTAAGTGCAGAGTTTAATGAAGTTCTGGATATCAAAAAGAAGCAGATATTTAAAGCCTTGATCACCTGCCAAATGTGTCTCCCCCAAACCTCAATGGATATTTCCAGTCTACATCACTTCTGCCTTCCCCCATGTCTTGGTCCTCTTTCCTAAGAAAATGGTCTCATTTGTAGAACAAAATGCACAGTGACCCTGCTACCATAGCTGGTGACTGGTCGTGTTCCTGTGCAGGGATGTCTGGGATTAAACTAATCAAATTGGAAGCAGGACTCCTAGAGCCCAGGTACGGTGAACCCTTTGGATGAGTCCCTAGACTTTATAAATTTAATTCTATTTATATTTTTAAACTAATTGTTTAAGAACATATTCAGAGCAGGCAGCGCAGGGGCAGCTGCAGTGACAGCTGCAGATGGAGCTCTGGAGGCAAGAGGTGGAGACAAGAAGCTACTGGCAACCCTTTGCCCAACAAAAGGGCACAGGGACCTGTGGCACAGCCAAGCAAATGGATGCTCTGAGACACTGCAGGATGCCGGGACTCAGCAAGAAGAGCCCAGACTTTCCCACACACTCAGATAGTAAGGGCACATAAGCCGAGGGTTTCTGGTTTTGGAGATTCCTCCTCACTTCTGGAGGCTCCCACCCCAAGGTGTTATTTTGTTCTTGCGCAATTAAATTATTTGAACGATACGGATGTCTGAGACTGTGCTATGGGAAACCAGGGGTTGAGCCAGTAAGGAAGCCCAGTCTGACTGTGTGAGTGTGGTGTGAAGCTGCCAAGGGGCCTCAGTCCCAGCTCAGGTGGTGCGAGTATAACTGCCAGAGTGGCTTCTGGTTTCTTTACAATAATTAGAACTATTTTATAGTTCCAATACATATTTCTAATGGAATTTATTTAATCTCTATTTCCCCAGTGGGCTATGGCATCATTCTGCTGAGGGTGCTTGGCATCATACTAGGAATATGACCTTTCTGATAAACTGTGCTTCAGAAAAAAGAGCCCAGAGCAATTAAAAACATAAAAAGCACCAAACAAACAATGTTCATTTGTTTATCTAGATGAATTATATTTTAAAAACCATATGCCTTCAGCACAAATTATGGCTCATTCTTCCATTTCAAAATGAAAATAATGCAAAGGAAATAATTTCAATACTTCAGATCTGCCTGGAAATATCTGTATAAACTGGCATCCATGCCAGACTGGAAGTGCGAGTTTTGTGCTGGGGAGTTTCAATTGTGCTGACCACAAATGGGATTTTTTTTTCTTCTCTTTTATATCTTTTATGTGTCCTACGTGGAGAAAAAATTAAAAACCTGGCTCTACACCCATGCAAATACTTGGAAAATCAAGCTCTTTTCCCTGTGCTATACAGACTATATGCTAACTATGAGTATGTTGAGCTTGTGAAGTAATTCCAGAGAAAGGGGAAACTTGGAGCTTGATCTCCATGGTTTCACCTTGCTTGAGGCACTCTATATAAATTCCAGGTGGCCGTCCTCTGGGACATTATATTTAGCTTTGTGCTTCTCAAAGAGATTGGACAACTCATTTAGGTATTTTTGATGGACTTGATCAACTTCTTCCTCAGAGGGTCTGTGCTTCTTCTGCACTGGAATTGGCTTCCCAACTGGAAAAGAAGCACAGGTGTTAGGAGGATTCAGTCTGAACACTGCTCACCCTAGCACAGAGCTGAGGTCAGCCTCTCCAGGATGGACAGGTTAATATGGCCAGTTATTTCCTGGAGCTTGGGAGATAGCAGAGCCAAGGAGGGATGGTGGCTCAGATCCTGACCAAGCTCTTGGTCTCCAGGATCACACTGGTCCTTGCCTCAGTTTACTCATCTACAAAGTTGGTTAATGTCAAAGACCCTCTGTGTAGTCTTTTGAAATAAGTGGTATATCCCAATGCAGTCCCAAGATCTGCTTCTCACATCTCAGATGTGCTGCAGATAAACACAATATAAAGACAGGATAATATTTAGGTTGGGCTTTCCAAGCTGTTTCCACATGGCCCTGGGAATCTGCATTGCAAATGGGGAAGGTGAGGAACAAGGGAGCCCCACACTATTTAAATACACTTGCAGTGGAGGTGCTTCCACTTTGCTCAGATTAAAGATTCTATTAAACATCTGATTTTTATTAGGAACCAAGCACTTATTTATCTTCTTAAAATCATGTTTTATTTGACAGAAAATCTAATTATTTTGATTCCTATCACTAGAAGAGCCTTTCCATCTCCCAGAGCTACCAGGGGCAGGACCAGGTACCTGGCAGGGGTCAGAGAAGTCCGTGAGGTACTTCTCTTGCTCCGGTGTCTTACTCAAATTGTTTTTGTCAACTGACAGAGGGTTTCAACATCTTATAATGCTATTCTTTATCCAATTAATGAAGAGTCCATGTGATGCTACACAGCTCATAACACCATTGAGACAATCCAAACAGGTTGTAATACAATTAGAAGTAATTGCTGATTGTCAAACTTAATCAGTGGTGTAAGCTCTAACCATTCCAAACAGCATTTTTAATTACATTAATTCACAGAGCATCAGCCACGCTAGTGGGCCAAGCATGGAGACATCGAAAAACTTACTCAAAACCAAAGATTTTCTTGAAATTTGGTCTCCCACAGACATGGTCTCTGGTCAAAATAGTTCATTTCACATGCAAATAGGTTTGGATTTGCAGATGTGTTTGCACAGGACACTGAGCAAACCTGCAAACTGCTTCAGTGTTCACAGAACCACAGGATAGTTTGGCTTGGTAGTGACCTTAAAGATCACCTCATTCTACCCCCCTGCCATGAGCAGGGACACCTTCCACTAGACCAGGTTGCTCTAAGCCCTGTCCCACCTGCCCTTGAACACTTCCAGAGAAGCAGAGCAGCCACAGCTTCTCTGGGCAACCTGTGCCAGGCCCTCACAGCCAAAAATTTCTTCCCTTTCATCTAACCCTGCCATCCTGTTACTCCAGGCCCTTGTCCAAAACCCCTGTTCAGCTTTCTTGGAGCCCCTTTAGGCGCTGGCAGGGGCTCTGAGGTCTCCCCAGAGCCTTCTCTTTTCCAGGATGAACATTCCCAGCTCTCCCAGCCTGTCTCCAGAGCAGGGGCACTCCAGCCCTTAGAGCATCTTGGTGGCTTCCTCTGAACTCACTCCAGCAGCTCCCCATCCTTCTGATGCTCTTACCCCAGAGCAGGAGGCAGCACTGCAGGAGGGGGTCTCACCTGAGTAGGGCAGAGGGGCAGAATCCTCTCCCTTGACCTGCTAGTCCTACTTGTGTTTGTAAAACTGCCTTGGAAGATGTTTAACGCAACCCTATTGGAGTGGTTTTTGTCACCATGTTGTGGTGTTGGGGTTGTCTGTATCTCACAGAAGTGATGAGGTGGCCACATTTGCTCTGAGGCTCTTCCCAGCACAACCCAGATGACTGGAGATCTGTCAGGAGATCAAACCAGATTGCCAAACCAGTGTGACACGAGAACAGTTGGGGATGCTGCTTTGCACCACATTTCTAGCCCACTACTGCTCGTGCTCTCTGGCATGATGCTTCAGCCTGGCAGGAGGATGTCACAACTCTGGGACTGACCCTGTTTCCCCAGTTTGGCCAGCCTGAGTGTGTCTGGCATCATGTCAGAATTCTGTGGATTGACTCACCCACGGTGCAGATGGGCCGTCGGTACGGTATCAGCCCAAAGCTGTACTGGAAGATGCCTCGTGCGTGGAAGAGGGGAAGGGAGATGCCCATGATCTTCTGGAGCCGGTGCTGAATCCTCCGCAGCCAGGAGCCCTTGGGATTCTTCACCTGGTCAAAGACATCATTCTCCCCAAAGGAAAAGGCAGGGACCAGGGGGGTGCTGCAGGGAGTCAAAACCAGTAGGGTGACATGATTAGCAAAGTCCATCCCAAAACCCCTTCATTCCTCTCCAAAGCAGAAACACCCATTAATCAGTCACAGAGCCAAGCACCCCTCCCTCAGCACCCCTGGACCCCACCCCCTGCATCACCCGTGCTGGATGGCCAGGCGCACAAATCCCTTCCTGTTCTTCAGCAGCAAGGTGAAGGATCCTGGCCGGGCATCCAGTGCCTCCTGTGCCCCACCGACAATGATGGCCAGCAAGTTCCCACCCCCTGGCTTCTGCAGCACGTAGGATGCACTCTCCTTGTCAGAGGGGATGAGGCCTGGAGAGCAGAGAGGAATTAAAAGTAAAACCCATCTGTAAAACACACCTGACTGTGGTTTGTTCTGAACCTTTTTCCCCCATAATCCATCTCTGGAGAGGTGCTAAATAGTTTATTTTCAGAGTTGATAACCCCAGCCCAACTCCCTTAAAAGGTGCTGGATTTGTCCACAGCTCTGCTGGGTGAGTACAAAATTATCCATTTGCTGTCTGGCTCAGAAGTGAGAAATGAGGGAAAAAATAAGGAAAAAAATAAACTGAGAACTAGCTGCACTTGAGCCCTAGGAAAAATTTGTTTCAGTTTGTTGTCAAGTGAGACCGTGTCCAATTCTGAATAATTCTGAAGTCAGAGAAACATTTGCTTTAGGTCAAAACACACGTTTCAGTGGATGGTGCTAATTTAAAGTGGAATTTAATGAAGGATTTGGTCCCTTGGTGTTGTTTACTTGAATAAGTTAGAAATCTTTAATTCAGAAATGAAAAAGCAACATTGTTTTGACTATTTAAAAAAACATCAATCCTTGTTTCAGGGGCTGAAATAATTTGCACATTAAAACCTCATTGTGAAATGGATTAAATTGACCTGAAATTGAGTTATGCACCCAGCTCCCACATTACAGTGATTAAACCTGCCTTCACCTGGGTCATAAGTATCTCATATATCTCACTGTTTGGATTTCTCACTCTCTATGTAAATATTTTTTCAGCAGCAGGAGCCAGGGTTTATGTGGAAAACAGGGTAACGGATGCCCTAAGGTACATCAGATGGAACAGGATGCCTATGTTTAGCCTATTGAATTCTGCCCACATTCATCTGGAGAAGTGACCATTGCCAAGCCCACTACTGAGAGATGGAGGTCATTCTGCCAGTGTCCAAAAATCTCTCAAAACTCCCTTTCGCCTCTCTCCATTTAATTTTTACCTGTCCCTTTTCCTATTCCTTTTCACTACATCTTCCTTCCCTGCCACACTCCATTGCAGTAGCATGAGCTGCTATTTTCATCCTCTGTCCCTGGATGCTACTTCCCTGGAAGCAGCAGATGCTTCAGAAAAAGAGGGGGTTTTTTTCCTCATAATTTCAAACCTGAATATAATTTTTATGGAAAGAGATACAGGAACACCCTGCCCTGCCGCTCTCAGTGTTTCTGTTCACAATTTGCTCTGCATTTTGCTGTTACACAGCAGCTGGCAGAGTGATGCCCTGAGCACAGAGACCATTTATGAAGTTGAACAACAGAGATAACAGTGAGGAGGGCAATTTTTAACTTCAAAGGTTTTGGGTTACCATCTCTAATAGCTGTGTCCATGAATGGGATCCAATTGGCCCCAGATGGGGAAAAACAGACCCTTGACTCCTCTTTCCCATGTATCTTCACTATGTGTTCCTCTAAAAAGCACCCACATATACCACTGCATGCCAGAGGCCCATGCTCCTTACCTCCACTCATTACATAGTCCCTGAAGAACGGGATGCGAAACCACAGGGAAAGCATCATCAGATGTGGGGTGATGCCTGGGAAGAGCATGGAAAAGCCAGATGCCTCTGTGCAGAAATTGAGAAAGGCTCCAGCTGCCAGGACTCCATGGGGATGAAATCCCACCAGGTAGTTCTGCCGAGGGTCCAGCTCTGCTGTCTTCATCAACTAGACCCAGGGATGAAGCCAAAAAGGGGCCAGAGTTAGTGCTGTCACCTCAGCAGGGTGGAACACTGGCTATGGAGAGCAGATAAGGCATTCCTGGAGGGGTGTGCCTCGCACCCACCGTGCCTTTCTGTTGGAAAAGGTCAACTGGAACAACTCCCTCATTTTTCACTGAGATGTATTTCATTGCCCATATTTCCATCTCCTCCTACCAATTGGCCTAAAATGACTTTTCTAATGGCACAGTTCCTTATGTTGCCTTGAACTGGTCTAGGTGATGTTGGGAACCAACTTTGTTTAAGATGTCCTCCAATACATTTTCTAATTTGGGGGGAAAAGTGAAAAAAGGATGATTTTTTTCCACACAATCCCTCTTGATCCCACAACCAGAACAGCAGAGGAAGTGCATAATCACTGGTAGACCTACTACACAGCACAAGCACATGTCCCACCCAACAGCTTGGTGTGGATCCAAGGTTTATCCTGTCCTGAAGCATGTGCCAGGTGATTCCAGGATGTTTTTCACACATGGTAAGTTGAAATCTAATTCCCAGACATCTAACAGAGAAGCTGATGGTTTTCTTCCCACTGGGGAAAGCCTGCAGGAGGCCAGCTGTTTGTGTCTGTGTTGGGTGCCCAGCTCCATCAAAGAGTAGTGGATGTCTGCCCAAGGCTGCAGCAACTTTAGCAGGAGGAGGGAACGGGAAATGCCCATGTCCAGCATTTTAGGGATGGGCAGCATGGATTGCAGATACAGTGCAGCTCATGGCCAGCCCTTGAGGGCTGGCTAAGCAGCTTGTTAAAATCCTCAGCCTATCTGAAAGTGACATTGAAGCCTGGGATAGACTACATGGGAGAATGGGTACCACAGAACAAGAGGGGATGGTTAATGGGAGATAAGGAACAACTGGGATTTGAACTTAATTACACTTGTTATGGACTGCCCAGGGGAGAGGAGCTGGTGTGACAAACCCACCCTCCAGCTCTGGCATCAAGAAGACCAATATCAGCCAGCATGTGCACAGCCCAGGCAGAAGCAGGCAAAAGTGAATGCTAACATCTCTGCACTGTTTCTGTGGGTGCTGAGGATGCTCACAGCAGCAGCAGAGGATGAACCTTTCCAAGGTTAGTCATCACATCATTTCCTCCCTGAAAGGGTGGTCAGACATTGAAACAAGATGACCAGGGAAGTGGTGAGACCACAATCCCTGAAATTGTTCAAAAAATACGTAGGTGTGGCACTTGGGGACATGGTTAAGTGGGTATTTGTGATAGTGCTGGGCAACAGTTGGACTCGATGGTCTTAGAGGGCTTTTCCAACCTAAACAATTCTGTGATTCTGTTATCACAGAGGCACCATGCATTTCCAGACAACTCAAAGGCACTTGTGCTCAAGAACAACCAAAGCCCTATGCATTTCAGTGTCACCCCTCCAAGCACCCTGATCCAATCTGCACTCAGGGTGCAGTTAATGGTGCATGTATTTTCCTAGAAGCAGCTAGAACTGCAGGCTAATCATGAGAGTGTATTTTACTTTCTTACATCATGGCTCATTTTCCACCTGTCCGAAGGCACTGTTGACTGTACATGTGCCCATTCAAGCACCTGCTCCTAATGAGGGGAATGGACAAACAAAAGTCCCATCACTGCCTAGATGCAGAGGTCTCTAGGCAGGAAGAAAAGCAGATGGCTGAATCACTAAATGCCCAAGGCCCCTGCTACCATTTGCTATTTTGAATAATCTCAGCTTGCATCAATGTTTCCTGCATTCATCTTCACCTTCCAAACAACCTTTCATCTCCAACTGATTTATAAGCAGGGAAACAAGATGCTCAGGCATGTTGGAAACTGCTACATTTCTGGCTGTGTATGTGCAAGGAGACAAGAAGCGCGGAGGGGGGCACAAGACAGCAGCCACTGAACTGTGCAAACTTCCTTGATGTGAGAGTTCGCCTGTGCTAAGACACCACACATCTGTAAAAACCCTCCCTAGGAAACAATCAGCTGCTGTCTTGGTGCTCTTCGCAGTGAAAGAGGATGGAGGACAGGAAAGCAAAGAACACAGGACAGTGCTTGGAGTGACAAGACAAGGGAGAATGGTTTTAAACAAAGAGAGGGAAGATTAAGACTAGCTATGAGGAAGAAGTATTTTTATGATGAGGGTGGTGAGGCCCTGGCACAGGTTGCCCAGAGAAGCTGTGGCTTCCCCATCCCTGGAAGTGTTCATTGGATGGGACTTAGAGCAGCCTGGTCTAGTGGAAGGTGTCCTTGTTCCAATGAGATGAGTTTTAAGGCCCCTTCCAACCCAAACCATTTTGTGATTCTGTGATAAGACATGGTCCTGGGCAACTGGCTCTGGGTGGCCCTGCTTGAGCAGGGGGTTGGGCATGTTGACCTCCAGAGTTCTCTTCCAATGTCACCCTGGTATTTGAGTCTGTGATTTTTGACTCTCTGCCTAAGCCATGGGCAGCTGGAGGGTAGCAGTTGAGTCCCTCAAGACTTGATGGATCTGGTTAATGTTTCTGCAAGAGCTGTCCCCTGCAGTAGCCCTGGGGAAAGAATGTCCTCAGTTTGTCACAATATCTGCTCACATCTGGATGATTTGGCCAAAACTCACAGAGAAACCAGAGAGCTTATACAAGACTAAGAAAGAAATCTGTAGCAGAGGAGAGACTTGGGCAAAGTCTCTTACACTGTAGGTCTAGACTCTACACTACCCTTTTCCCTCTGGAAACTCTTCCACACAGAAACTCCATCCTCCCTTCTGGATTGTTCCCACTGTCTCACTTCTTCCCTCTCCACCTGGCAGAGGTCAGTCTCCATTCCCAAACTGCCAGGAAAGTTAATAATGTGACTGTGAACAGCCTCCCTCTCCTGGTGTCCAGCCGAACTGCCTAATGGAGCTGGGTTTGAGGTGCCAAGGAGTGGGACTATCCTCCATCCTGCCTTGAATGAGCTGTCTTTTCCACACCCTCTGGATGGCACTTGCTATTCTGGTCTTTATGAATGAATTGAACATATAATAGTTGTCTAAGTACTTAAGGGTCCAACCAAGCTGGTGTGTGCATGAGCATGAAAAAACCCAAGGTTTTTCTGGTGAGCTAAGAGCAGTATCTCATCTCAGAGGTGTCTGAGATGCCAAGTTAATGTGTATGACCTGTGGTCTGAAAGAAATGAGCTGTTAGCAGCTCAGGGTTGTGCTCTCCAAGCTGAGCCATGGGTTTGTTGACTTCCTTGAGATTCCCCTTGGCATGGTCAGGATGCCTGCTGATGAGCAGTAATGTTGCATTCTCAAAAGTGCTATGAAGCCTTCTGGATCCCAGATGTGGGATGATCTTGGCCTTCCTAACAAATCATAATTGTTTAGGTTGGAAAAGCTCTCTAAGATCATGGAGTCCAAACGCTCTGCCAGCACTGCCAAGGCCACCACTAATCCATGTCCCCAGCTGCCATATCCACATGGCTTTTAAGTGTTTCCAGGAATGGGGAGTCCACCATTGTGTTGGACAGCCTGTGCCACGACTGGACAACCCTTTCAGTGAAGAACTTAATGAACTTAAATTTTGAAGGATGAGGTCTATTTTATGCTTCATCATGGAGACGTATAGCTTGATAGCTACAATTTTTCAGGGCTTGCAGTGAGTACTCTGTAATAGAAAACTCCCTTTATTCTGTCTACTCAAATGTGGGTCCAGGACATGGGTGAAACTCTGCCCCAGTTCCCTCAGCTCCCCAAGAGACATGGTGGGACCTGCTCCATGCACTGTCAGCTGTGTTAGGGAAATGCATATGCAGATTTACAGGAGCTCTGATAAGAGCCCATGTACTAGTGAGGATCTCAAGCAAATTAATCCAAATTTATTTTTAACTGGATTAGTTAAATGGCATTAACATCCCAAATAGATTATTAATTTGATGATATTGATGAGGTATTAAAGTGCTCTTCATTTCATATTTGTTTTGGTTTAGTTTTAATTAATTTTGGAGTGGAATTAAGATAATTGGAGCTAGGGCTTCTGAGTGACTTTATCAGCCCAGGAGTTCAGCACTGGTTTAACCAGGATGATTTAATTCATCCCTTGAGATGTGGCTGGGTTCTCCTAGTTGTTCCCTACTGACTGGATTGTCCTGTCCCAAACCATGGGAAGACAGAGGACAGGCAATTCCCTGTTTAAGGCTGGTGCACTAATGCTTGAGGAAGGGGTAGTGAGGCACTGGCACAGGTTGCCCAAAAAAGTTGTGAATGCTCCATCCCTGTAAATATTCAAGGCCAAGTTGGATGGAGCTTGGAGCAACCTGGTCTAGTGAATGGCATGCCTGCCCATGGCAGGGGGTTAAAACTAGATGATCTTTAAGGTCCCTTCCAACCAAAATCATTCTGTGATTCTATGATTCAAATAAAATTCTCCCAGAGTCTAAAGGTTTGGAGGGTGGGTGCTCCAGAAACCCCTGGAGATGCATTGTCTGCAGGGCTGAAGGGGTTAAAAAGTTGTTAAGTGAGGAATTAATCAAGTCAAGTTGAAATGAGTAGGAGCACTGCATGGTGCATACCATGTCAGGGGGCATGTAGTCAGGGAGGACACTGATGTGCCATGTCATTGCATCCTTAAGGATCAACGAACATGAGGTGGGAGAGAGGGAGGAGCATGGCATTACCCCCACAGTCATTCAGAGAGCAGAAGAGGATGTGATGGAGGAGGAGAGGTTAGGAGAGCTGATCAGCAAGCTCCTGCCTTCTTCATTTAAAGTCTCCCAAATTGAATTGCTACTGTTTTTTATCCTTCTCTGGTCCCAAACTCTGCTTCTGTGGATGTTACTGTCAGTAATCTGCTCTTAAGTGGGATAAACCTCCTTTCAACTTTGTACTAAACAAATCCTCAGGTCTCTAGTTTTCCATGGGCACCTCCCAAAAGCATCTCTTGCAGGATGAAACAGGCAGTCAGTTTCTCTGTGGGAAGAAGCCCAACAAAGATATCCAAGAAACCCAGCCAGATCTGAAGAAGGACAAATTGTGCCAAGCTGAAAAGAGGCAGGTCACCCATCCAAGGGTGTCTGAATGGGAGACCAAAAGAAGGGCAAGTATCTGAGTACTGCCAGCAGCTGCTGAGGGTGGGTTTCAGGTCCCAGCAATGGTGAAGGTCTGAGAGGGGCAGTTGGAAACAGTGAGATCTTTGAGCCCTGGGGTTTTCTCCTGGTGTCACAATGCCATGTCAGAGCTGCGTTTGCAGCAAATATTGGAGAATCTGACCAGCTAGGTGGATTTAAATTGAGTTTGGATGGGACTTCACCACCCTCACTCCAAAGGCTTGGTAAGGATGGAAGGTCCAAAGTCCTCCCTTGTTCTTGTAGGACTTCCTTTAGCCAGTGGATTAGCAGTGCAGATGGTGGGGGACAGTCCTCCAATAGATCACAGCCATGGCCCCCCTCTTACTTAAGGACCCGCCAGAACAGAAGAGTGCCAACACATGGGACAGAGAAGTTTCTCAGAAAAGGATAGCAAGGTGGCTTTGGGCCATTTGGCCATGACTTTCTTTTTCCCTGACAATCCCTCTTCCAGCCAACAGAAGGAAGCAAAGGGAACAGCCAAGACCTCTGGAAATCAGAAATTGTATTTAATGTCATGGGCCATGACACAAGTCCCCAGTTACAAATAATACCACTCTTCTGTGAAAAGAAAGGAAACATTCCTGGCAGTGATTGGTTCACGTGAACTGGAACAGTCCCCTCTACAGTGCCTTGTAATTCCCCAGAATCACAAAACATTCAAATAACCTCCATCACGGTTTGTGCAATGATGAGAATGAATGAGCCACGGGATGGAGCCTTCCCAAACTACAGCTTCAAGGGTTCAACTAATTCTCCAATAATTCATTTTAGTTATGCTAACAATAAAACCAGTAACACCACCAAGGCCACAAGCACAATGACAGAGGTTGCTGCAGACAACAAGGTCCAGCTGGCACTTAGATAACCCCAAGGCTTGTAAGAAATGTCCTGGTGGCTCTTCACAGGGAGAAAACAGTGTGGCGAAGACCACAGGGGCCTTTCCTGTACAGCAGGTTCTTTCCAGGCTGCCCTGAATAAAGCCGGCATGATTAACCCTACTGGGGTTGCTCTGAATGATGACAGCAGCTGAAAACAAAATATGTCCCTGTCTTGGGTTAAAAGGCAAATGTCTGCCAAGGAAGGCAGGAACCTTCCTGGAACAGGAAGAAAATACCCCTCCCTCCAAGCTATTTTAATTTCAAAATTACAGGGCTTTCAGGCAAAAAAAAGTAGAAAAAGGACTAACAGTTCTTTACTAGAATATATATATATATATATGTATCAGGACAGAACAAACCACAGTACAATAGCAGAAGCTTCCAACCCACCAACTACAGTTTTTCCCTATGGTGTAGTTATGATCACGGCCGGCAGGGGGCGCAGCCGGCTCTAGCGAGGCAGAGAGATGCCGGGATCCCCTCAGCCGGCGCCGGGAGGGAAGGAAGGAACTTGCTCCTTTTGCAAACTCAGGGTTCGATCTCAGCACTAACAAGGAGCAGCTGGCAGAAGCAGGGAAAGCAGGCAGATTCGATCGTGGTGCCGAATTGTAGCGTAGCAAAGTCCTGGAGCCGAATACACAAACTCCCGCAGCACCACGCTCTCCTCAATCCCCGAATGGAAGGAAGGCAGGACCCACCCCCATCAAGTCTCGGGTCCGAGTCCACAACTTACCGTGGCATCACGCCACAACTCCCGAAAAACCCTGAACAGAAAAGCCCAATCCCCCAGCCAAAAACTCCCCAACCCCACAACAACTCCACTGGAATGCCAGGGGACTTCTTTTTGTGTCTCGATCGCTGGCTATTCACCCAAAAAAGTCACCCCCTCCCCCTTCTAGCGTCTCCCTGAAAACAACGGGAAGAAATTAACTGAGAAACCTAAAAAACCACAACAGTCCCCAAAATTTCCCCCAAGACGTTAATTTTCACTTCCTACTGCTAGAATGGACTCATAACCCAGGTTTTGTGATCCAAAGGTGAGATGTCTTGCCTAAGCCAAGCATCCAGCCTCAATTTTCAGTCAGCAAGAAATATGGTGACCTCTGTTTGAGGACTGTGGTAGAGATAGATCTTGTCAAGATTATGCTTACACTTTTCCAGTTTCACCTTCCTCATCTGGGGTTACCAAAGCACCATGGCTGTATGAGGGAGGATGGTGACAGGACAGGATGGGACTGGGGAGAAAAAGCCACAATGTCCATTCACTTGCCCAGAGGATGCAATTTGTTTTTACTGTTAGGCTGGGTGTATTCTTCATCGTAAAGATGCACTGATAAATGATGAGGAAGGGATTGTGAACACGGAGATAGGGTTTGGGCAGCAGCAGACAGATTACTGACTAGTTTTTCAACATAGCATAGATAGAGCAGTCCACAGCATCCAAATCACTCTGTAGGCAACATCAACACAGCAGACATCACTGGTCATCTGTTCAGACATACTCTAGCCCAACCAGATTAATTTTACACCTTTTGGTGTATTTTTCACAACTTTATAATGCAGCTGAGCTCAGCCATGTATTGGAATCGAAGAATCATAGATTCATTTAGGTCATAAAAGCCCTCTGAGACCATCAAGTCCAACCATTACCCCAGCACTGACAAGACCACCATTAAACCATGTCCCCAAGTGCCACATCTACACAATTTTGAAACAATTCCAGGCCAATTGAAGGACTACAATGAGGGCATATTAAAAAAAAAAAAAATAAATATATATGTACACACACACTTTTTTTTTTTTAAAGGTAGGTTTTAAATGCAGAGAAACTAAGCAGAAATAACTTCTCTGGGCAATGAACTGGACCCTGACTTGGATTCTCACTGCAGTTTTTCTCATCCCCCTTTTGAAAACACTCAAGCTCATTTGGGTCCTGCCTGGCTCTGATTCTCAAATCATTAATTGAAATGGAATCAGTTCCAAGGGGGATAAATCCAACAGCAAAGTGGTACTTGTGCAAGGGTGGTATCAGTAGAAGGCACACCTTGCACACACTGCAGTGGCCTAGCTCATCACTGGCATGCTCCATGTACTGCAGCATACTGCAAATTCACACTGCCCAGAGAACAGATGCTCATCCCAACCTCTCTTTGCTTCCAAGATAGCAAACATGCACAGGGATCCCTTAAAAGCAGTGTTTAAAGCTGTTTCCTAAAATAAGACAGCAGGCAGCACATGCTGCCTCCAAACACTTGACCATGCTATGTTTGCTGCTGGGATCTGGTAGGATTAGGAGGCACACTTAATCTTCCCAGAATGCCTAATTCTCCAGGGCTTAACAAACTCAATCTACACACAAATACAGCCCAGAGTCCTGGATGCCAACCCAGTCTGTGTCCCCACATCTCACTTCCTTGTGCCCCTTGTGCTGGGACTTTGGGCAAGTGGCGTTGTTCAGCCTGAAGAAGAAAAGGTGAGACCTTAGAGCCCCTGCCAGTGCCTAAAGGGGTTTAAAGAGAGCTGGAGAGGGATTTTGGACAAGGGCCTGGAGGGACAGAACAAATGGGGATGGCTTCAAACTGCCAGAGAGCAGGGTTAGATGGGATATTTGGCAGAAATCCTTGGCTATGAGGATGCTGATGGCACAGGTTGTCCAGAGAAGCTGTGGCTGCCCCATCCCTGGAAGTTTTCAAGACCAAGTTGGGCAGGGCTTGGAGCAACCTGGTCTAGTGGAAGGTGTCCCTGACCATGGTAGGGGGGTTAGAACTGCATGTTCATTGAGGTCTCTTCCAACCCAAAACATTTTATGATTCCATGTTTCTATGACTGAAAAAATATCTTGGAGAAATAGTATTATGTGATTGCCTGGTTATAATGCTCTCTATATTATATATTTTTTAAATTTTTCTGCTGTCCTTTTGTGGAACTTCCTCTATTTTCTCCCAGAGAAATGGGGAGAAAGGCTCCACAGAACCCTCCCGGCCCTCCCCCAGGCAGCTGCAGCCAAACCCCATACCATGCTCCCTCTACTGGTCTTAGTGGTCCTCTTAGAAGAAAGGAGAGACACGGAATGCAGTGAAGCATTCAGGAGCGAGGTTCCATGTCCATTAGAAAGGGACAGGAGAAGGATCATTGCTGGGCTGAGCTGGCAGCTGAATTTCAGCAGAGATGTTGGTCCAACACTTCGTAAGTGGTGGATTATGGCCGCAGATAATTTACAGAATATATATTTGCATATAATTATTACAGTCACAAAAATCATTGCATTAATGTTGGAATGTGACAAATAACATAGAGAATAGAAATTTTCAGTTCTCCTGAAGTTGCTGAATAGAGTTTAAAGCCTAATTAGCAAAAAACCCCATAAAAGGATGTAAAGGTATGCACGCTGGATGATAAATGCGTCTTACCAGTGGAGGAACAGATAAAGAGGACTACAGTGGGGTTTTTTTGCAAGTTAGGTAACAAGAAGCAACAGCATATGCCTAAAGAAAAATTTCAAGGAAAGGTCACCTTTCAAATCGAAGTATTCACTGAATAGGACCACCAGAGATCCCTTTAGAGGATCCTCCAAGATCATAAAATGATTTCCAGTAGGAGGCATGCAAATAAGTTCTAGGAAAAGTGATGATTTATGTGTTAGCTAGGAGACACGCTTTAATGAACATGTATGATTATAATGGATAAATACCTTATTGTAAAGCCTTATCACACACATTAGATAAAAGGAGATACCCCTGTAATATGTTCTGCACAGATAAAGAATGCCTGCTTTCTAACACTTCAAATTGTATTAGAAAGCTTATTTTCTGGCCGATTTCACTATCAAAGGGGCCTTAAAAACATTCCACTCCCTGCCATGGGAATGGACACCTTCCACTAGACCAGGTTGCTCCAAGGCCCGTCTAACCTGGCCTTGGACACTTCCAGGCACGGCACAGTCACAGCTTCTCTGGGCAACCTGTGCCATGGCCTCACCAACCTCACAGCCAAGAATTTCTTCCAATATCCCATCTAAATCTACTCCCTTACAGTTTGAACCCATTCCCCCTTGTTCCATCACTATAGTTTCTGATTAACAGTCTCTCTCCATCTTCTCTGTAAGGCCTTTTCAGATACTTGAAGGTGCTGTGAGGTGTCCACACAACCTTCTCCAGGATGAACAGCCCCAATTTTCTCAGCTGTCTCCATAGGACAGGCGCTCCAGTCCCCTTTTTGACTTCGTGGCCTCCTCTGGACTTGCCCCAGAAGTGCCATTTAACCTTCTTATGTTGGGAGCACCAGACCTGTGCACAGTATTCCAGGTGGGATCTTATGAGAGCAGAGAAGAGGGTCATTTCTGGTTGAGCAGGAAAGCTGATGGGCATGTCATCTCTGGTCCTCACTTTGCTCTGGCTCCCCTTAATCCTTATCCCAGGCCCTACTCCATTCAGGATAGACTCTCAGGCTGGGTTCTTATTTTTTCTTTTGGGCTGGTGGGTTCTTTGGATTTTTGGGCTCCCGACTTCATTATCCTGGACTGCAGCACCCAGCTTCTGACTCCAGGTGATTTCTGACCAGCTGGGTGCATCCCATCTGAGTTCTCTCAACAGGCAATGGGTTTCTAAAGGAATTACCTTAGAAATTCCCATTTCCTGATCTACCCTTGAAGCTCTCTTCCTTGCACAACCCATGAGCTCTTCTGCTGCATTCCTCAGATTTGTACCAAATGGTGATGGCTCTGAGGCAGGACTTGCTGCTACTCCATGCATCCACACCATGCCAAGGGGACACCAGATAAAAGAGTAAGGGCAAAGGCCAGCCACATGCATTAAGTAAATCAGGGAATGTCACAGAAGCCCCTCTCAAGAGAACAGCAGCTCTGTGAGACTGCCCAGTGCACACACAGATTTACCCATCCATCCCCTTCCTCAGCAGAAGGGGATACTGACATTGCAGAACACCCAGGATCTCTTGATTTTGGTTAAAACTTGGCCCTGTGCCAAATAGGTAAATTCTGAACAACCTGAAGGGCAGGAATGTTGCAATATAGACATGGAAAACAAAGGTGAGATTTACCTAACAGCTGTAATGCAGCAAGGTTAAATAGGTGTGGAAAAGACAGATGATTGAAGGATGTGGTTTGTGAACATGGTGATCTCCATTTTTTACTGTGTCTTCCAGTAATCTGGGAGCTGGGAAGATTATCCTTCAACACTAAACTTCTAGCACCCCATGCTATGACTGCTGATCCCAGACTGTATCCAGACTCCAAGGACAAAGCTGGTCCCTGAAACACTGAAGAGCCGATGGATCGGTGGCACTTACCGTGATGGGGAAATAGTCCCTCATGTACCTCCAGATGATGCAGTTCCGGAGGATGTGGATCCGCCGCCCACCCTTGCTGGGTTTCTCCCTGTCTATTAACCACCATGCAGCATAGAGGGTACTGACCAGCCAAAAACGAGTGAAGAAGAGGGCGATGAAGGCAGCTGTACAGCACTGTGCTGAAAGAAAAGCCAGCAGTGACTTGGCAGTTGGATTAGGTGGACTTTGGGAGAGGAATAGTTCACTTGGAGAGGCATTTTGGTCCTGGGATGTAGCCCAAGCCTCCACTGAGCTTGCTGCTGAATATGTCAGTGTGAAGGAACCTCTGATGCAGAGGTGGTTTCTTTTTTATCCTCCCCAGGAACCTGAAAAGACACCAAGCACCTGCCTTGTAGCAACCACCAATTTTTCCAAAGGCCACCATGTCCCCCTCTTCCCAAAAGACTGATGGATCTCACTGCATTCACAGTGGATTCACATTCTCATGGATCAGCTCTCTATCCTTTGCTGTCTTGCTTTTCTCTGGAGTCAGACTAATCTCTGCAATGATAATGGCCTTGTTTTACTCCAAAACTGCTGTTAATACCCCCTGATGACACCTGATACTTTGCAATGGCAGCAAAAAGGGTCCTATATCCAGCCTGTACAGTCCCCAATAGCTTTTTCTTGAGCTAATGATTCCCTATTTTAGTTGTGTCCATGATTTATACACATAGATAAGATTTTACTCTTTACTGAGTTTTTTATTATTGATTTTGGACCCTTTCCTCCACTTCTCAGGTTCAGTCTCAACTCTAATCTTGGAGTCTAGAGGATTTTCAGTTCTTTCAACTCGATGTCATCATGAATTTTATAAGAATGCTCTATTTCATTCTCTAAGACTTCCATAACTTGGGACTTTCTCCAGTTAGTGCTCAGCTTTTACCTCTACCTCCCACCTCCCTTATACCCT
The DNA here is from genome assembly GCF_009650955.1 of Corvus moneduloides. NCBI lineage: Eukaryota > Metazoa > Chordata > Aves > Passeriformes > Corvidae > Corvus > Corvus moneduloides. Next base: position 16,501,330 of record NC_045477.1, on the reverse strand, counting down.
ATGTTTTGGCATGGGAACAAGAGAAGAAAAGTCTTTGTGCAAACAAACATCATTTGGTACATGAAATCCCACTCAAGCCCAATACTGTCTGCAGAGACTGGAAAGTGATGATCAGCCACCAAGCTGCCACCTGGTAAAGCAGATGTGCGCCTGGGAAGAGCTGTGTCCTCTCCATCTGTTCCTCTGGAAGCCTTAGTATTGCTTGTGAAGGGAAAGACTGAGCTGAAAAATACCCAAAGATTCATCCAAGTCCTTTGCCCTCCCCAGCTCATGGGTTACATAATGTTTTATACATTTTGTTCTACTTTGGGTCTTCATCACAGATCCACACCCAGGGCTGAAAGATATGAGGATGGAGATGCCCTGCTCAGCTTCAGCTTCAGCTGTGATATAGATGCATCCACACCCTCATGCTCTGAGACATCTTTTCCATCTTTGGGAATCCCCTCGTACCTGCTCTCTCCACCTCATCTCAGCTAAGGCCTGTCAGAGAAGTGGAATAGGATGCTCTCATCTAAGACCTTTGTGTACCTCCTGTTTGCTTTCACTTATGGATAAATAAGTGGATCATGTTTGTAGCTTTTCTTTTTTGGTGATGAGTCACCCTGATTACAAAGCATGGAAAAGCAAATCCTTGCCCCTTTTTAAAACACTGTCACGATAGAACCAATAATCCCTATGGGGGGGAAAAGTGCAATAATCTAACAGGATCCTAAATCCCCTTAAAGCTGAAATGGGATTGTTTGTCTTCCTATAAGTAGAGACACTGCAGCAGGCACCTGGGTAGGCACTACAAATTTTCCAGTGGAAAAAAACCTGCAGCTCTCTGCAAAGCAACAGTTCTAACCTGTAATGCATCCTGCAGGTCAGAAAGAACTACTGCTCCCACCTGGTGCCACACTTTTAATGGAATCATAGAAGTCCCCTCAAATCTGGCCTTAGACACTTCCACGGATGCAGCACTCACAGCTTCTCTGGGCAACCTGTGGTTGCCAGGGCCTCACCACCATCAGAGCCAAGAATATCTTCCCAATATCCCTTCTAACCCTGCCCTCTGGCAGTGGGAAGCCATTCCCCCTTGTCCTGGCATTCCAGAGCCTTGTCAAAAGTCCCTCTCCAGCTCCCTTAGAGCCTCTTTAGCACTAGAAGAGGCTCTAAGGTCTCCCCAGAGCCTTCTCTTCTTCAGGCTGAACACCCCCAGCACTCCCAGCCTGTCTTCAGAAAAGAGGGGCTCCAGCACTTGGAGCATCTCTGTGGCCTCCTCTGGACTCGCTCCAACTGGAGTCTCACAAAAGTGGAACAGAGGAGGAGAATCCCCTCCCTCAACCTGCAGCTCATGCTTCTTTTTCAAATGCCTCAGACATAGACTTTATAGCTCTCAGGAATTGCATAGAACATGAACTGCAGCTCCAGGGTCCACATGATAAATAAACACAATTTTACTACAGCTGGGAGTTAGGTTGTCAGGCCTGCTGCAAAACTGTGCAGTGCCTAATTCTCTTTTTATCATACTGTGCAAAGCTCAAAGTACATTCTGCAAAGTGAAGGAGTAGTTCTGGTCCAAATCCATGCTTTATCTCGCAATTATATACTTATTAAGTTCTTCCTCAATTCATTTGCAATTCACCTTTTTTTTTTTTTCAGAGCAGAATTTGCACTCAGTGACCTTCATTCAATTTTAAGTTTTGGGGGGTTTGTGTCCTTTTAAAACCTTTTGGTGCTCTGTGGGAAAGGAGCCCATTCCTGTCCCAGAATGGACTGTCAGTCTGAAAGTTACTGTGGATGGGACCAAAGAGACAGGAAAGTTCCGGAAAATGTACAGTTAAATCTTCATCCAAACCAATTCCAACCTTAGGCAGGCACCTGATTATTTATGGTCTGTAGTTTGGTGAGAAGGAGACACTCTGTAGCACTGTCTGGACACTGAGACTTTCTGGGCCACCAGTGGCAGAGTATTTGCCACAGAGCTCTATTAGTGCTTCCCAAAAGCCATGTCAGGTCCCCAGGTTGAGTCCACCACCACCAGTCCCACTGCTCAGAAGAAATGGGCAGGTTTGGGTGTGAGGTTGCAAACAGGCGTGATCCTCATCTCCTCCCTCTGCAGGTCTGGACTCTTGTGCTATAGTCCAATTGCACATACTAAATTGCTATAAAATGGCTTAAGCCCTTACACAGAGCCCTTTCAAGGCAGACAAGGGCTGTAAGAGCAGGGCTAAGGGCATCATGCAAGTCTTTGCAGATGCATCAGTTCTGTTATCTGAAAATAGCCAGATAATTCTGGGCTGGGCTGAGATTAGCTGCTGCACTGTCTGCACTGTCATGGAAAGTGGAGACTGCTTCAAACCAAAACTAAAACCAAAGGGTCCTTGACAAGAAGGAATGCCATGTGCAGACCCTAAATCTTGCACTTTCTGATCAGTCCAGATGCAAGAAGGTTTCTTTGTGGTTGTCCATGGTGAGATTTGGCTTTGGATGAAGCATTCATTGGATGGTCTTGGACTCTGCGCTGCACCTGTTGAGCAAGGTTGCAGCAACTTTTCATGGTCCAGGACTCAGCATCTCACATCTCTATGGCTGTATGGGACTCAGCAAAGAAAAGAGACATCAATTGATGGCTTACTTGTATTCTTTCACAGGCCAAGTGGTTTCCTGGGATAGATTCCTTCAAAGAAGCTCAGAGCAAAAATGAAGTGGTGGGTTTCTTATGCTGAGTAGTTTTGCTGTGAGCTGCAAATCCCTCTCTGGACAAAAAAATGGCCATATCACAGAAAGCACAAATATGCCATGGGGTCCAAGTGAGCCATGGGTTCCAAACAAGCCACAGGTTTCAAAGCACATGGAGGACTCTTCTGGCCAAGTCTAAGCAGCGACCATGTCCCATCAAAGTGCTGCTAACCCAGAATTTGTTCATTCAGCCTGAAACAGGGAAAACTGCAGCACACAGAAAGAGATTTTTTTTATCGCAACAGCCACAAAGTGAGTCAGATTCATACTGCGCTTGTCAGGAAGGTTTGCAAAATCATCACAGAATCACAGAATGTGTTGGGTTAGAGGGATCTTAAAGACCATCCAGTTCTAACTGCCCCACCATGGGCAGGGATACCTTCCACTAAACCAGGTTGTTCAGAGTCCCATCCAACCTGGCCTTGAATGCTTCCAAGATGCATGTTCCTGAGGTCCCCAGTGCCAGCCTGGAGTCCCTGATAGTGACCACCTACACTGATACGGCACCCTTGGGCACAGCTGATCTGGGCAGACTGTGGACTACACTTAGCTGCCAAGGAAGCCTGATCACACTGGTACCACACTGCCCTTTAAGCCAATCCTAATGACTCGAAGGGTTTGAAGGCTGGGTTTGTTATGCTGGGTCTGCAGAGGCAGCGTGCCCAGGTCTACTGCCCCTGCACTAGGTTTGTTTGCCATGGTTCAGCCCTGCACTCATGGTTCTGCATGGTGTATCTGGATGGACGTCCATGCCCAGTGGAGAGTAGGAATGAGAGAGGCAGCAGGAAGCAGTGCAGCAGGCTTGGGCACCAGCCTGCTGATTTCAGTTCTCTGCAGTAGCCTGGTTCCCCTCTATTACGAGGGGGCACTGGTCGGTACTCGGATCATGTACTGGAGAGGCAATGGGGTCCTCACTCCATGCCCTGCAACCCATTCTTACACCTTGAACTCTTCCTACAGCAGCTGTCAGCCTCTGAAATAAAATGAAACCTTTTGTCTCCATGCTCTTGTCAGGAACATCCTCAGGAAAACTGGCAGGGCAGACAATGCCTGCCTGTTGCAAGGGATGCTGGAGCAGAGCTCCTTGCCAGCACTGAGGCCGAGCTGCTGCCCTCACCCACCATCCTGCCAGGAATGAATGAGTCCCTTGCCCAGAGCTTGGCTTTTCAGGCGATGCATTTGCACAACCATAGCAACAGCTGCCTGCAATCAGTGCTGCTGGGATCTCTGGTCGAAGACCTGTGCAGCGGTCAAATGGGTGTTTTCAGAAGCCCTCTTCTGGCAGCAGAAGCACAAGCCTGTCTCCCAAACAATGGAGCAGCCAGCAGCTAAATCCTGCCCACGGAAGGTCTGAGCTCTGTGCCTGAGGGTTATAACAGTGCAACAAGGGGTGCTTGGCAGCTCACGATGAAAATAATGGTATCTCTTAGCATCTACCTTATGCAGTTGTTAACTGGGAGATTTTGGGTGGAAAGCTCCAGGCTCAAAGAAACTTTGTAAAATGAACCAAACCAGCTGGAATTGCTTCATAAGGTTTTGTTATCACTTTTCTAATGCCCTTCTTAAGAGCATTTCTTAACTGCTTTTGGTTTCAGATTGTATCACCAAAAAGACCCCAAACTAAAACCAAAACCAGAAACAAACAAACCCACAAAAACACACCAAAACACCCAAACAACAAATCAAATTCTTCCGGGGAAAGAAGATAAGTTCTGGAAGGTCAGCCATGGGAGGAGGAGTGGGTTTGGGTCTCATCCCCATGCAGAGCAAGCTGCGTTTCCCTGCAGGAGATAGAACCTGTGTTGCAAGTAACTCCTACAACTGTAGAGGATTCCTTCCTCCTGGCCATTTGCTGTCATTCTGCTGGCTCCAGAAGTAATTTTCATCTGTGGAAAGTCAAGTGCCAGTTTGCTCCCAATACCAAGAAGGAAAAAAACCTCAAGTACAAATTGTTTTATTGGAAAATACTGTTAAAACTCCATAAGCCCCAACTGCATCCATGCTGGGAATGGGGATGTGCTGTTGGATCCCTTGTTAGCACTGCGACCACATCTCTACTGCATCCCAACTGATTCATGTACTGTGGAAGGAAATGCAGGTGGCAGGGACAGAGAGGGAATCATGGAGCACCCCAAAATGTCCCATCTTGGCCAGCTGGGTCCAAGGCTGCACAGCTCTTGCCAGATCTCCATCTTTCTTGCCAGGACACATTCATGTCTCCTCCTGACAGGTGTTCTCTGGTGGCAGAAGGTTGAACACAGGTGGCATCTCTTCTTCACTGGAATGTTGATCACAGGTGGCATCTCTTCTGCTCAGGGAGACCCCCAGGGTTTATAACACAAGTACACAATGGCAGCCAAGGGTGGCTGTTTGGCACTTCTCTTCCAAAAAAAAGGTAGCTTCACCCATCCCGGTGACCAGCAATGGCCCCTGGCCTCTGGAATTGCCCAAACTGGGCTAATGTGTAGTTCAGAAGAGTGATACTTAGCATGGACCAATCCTACACCAAGAAACATTTAAAGAGCTACACTATCTGGACCAGTATGGCGCAGTCCTCCGGTCCATCAGATACCGGTGCAAAGGTGGCCATTCAGACTTAAGTCTGTGGCAGAATTTGGAAGGGCCCATCTCAGAAACCAAGTGGGACTCAGAAGCACAGCCTGTGCTTTCTGTGCAGGTATAGTTCTGGAGATGTTTGTGTACCAGGAAATGGATACACACAAAGACCTGCTATGTTCTGGGGCTAGTCAACAACTGTATTGCCACAACAAATGAGGAGCTTTATGCATATCCCATCTGAGATTCACAACTGGCATAACAATGGGAAACTCTGTGATGTTACCTTTTAGCTTGGCTCCTGATGGGCTGCAGATGGTCCCTGACATTTTACAATGATTACCTGCCTCTGATACTCCTATCTCTTTATTTCCCTAACGCTAGGAAACACTGGGATGCCACCCTCCAGCCTGATGGGCTCTAAATGTCTCCAGGCAGTTTGTACTCTCTGATGACGCACTTCTGGGTCTCCCATCTCTTTATTTCCCTGTGCATCCTATCCAAAACTGCATATGTGTCATTTCCATCAGCACCTGATGCCATCCACCAAGCAGTGAGTTTGTCTGCATCTCCGTTTGCTGGTGTGTCTTTTCCTCAACTGTTTGGGTTTTCTTTGAAAAACGACCTTTTCGAATGTTCAGGGGCATCTGTAAAAAGTGAAGTGTCTGTTCCCAGGGCTGCAAAGCAGAGTCCTCAATGCTCTTCTTATGGTACCATTCCTCAAGCATGGTAATTCTGTTTCCCATCCCTAACACCAAGCAGACCAACAGCTTAAACCAGGAAAACTCTAAACCTAAAGGGCAAGAGAAACTGAAAACCCCACCCAGGTTTAGATGCTGCATAAGACCTGTAAATATTCCCATGCACAGGCAGGCAGCCATACACTTCCTTAGTGCCACCGTGCTCTGATCAGGTGGTGAGAAGAAGCCAAAAACACTGGCACAGATTGCTCAAGGAAGCTGTGGCTGCCCCATCCCTTGGGGACCTGTTCAAGGCCAGGTTGGATGGGGCTTGGAGCAACCCAGTCTAGTGGAAGGTGTCCTTGCCCATGGCAGGGGATTGGAACTGGATGATATTTAAGGTCCCTTCCAACCCAATACTGCAATTCTATGGAAAGCTTCTCTGACTTCTCAGAAAAAGGAAGAAGAGGTGTCTCTTACCTAGACCCAGGAAGCTGAAGACCCATTGAACCACTGATGCTGTCTGAAGCCTTCTCTGCAGTGGCAGAGACAGCGGAGCGAACTCAACCTTCATCTTGGGCTCTGCATGCACGTCTTGCAAGGAGAAGGAAGCAAGTGGTGAATGCAAAGTGCAGTCACCTGTCAATATCTACCCAGTGTTACAGTAGAAGGGATTGTGCAACATACAGTGGCAGTGGTGGCTGCACACAGCACCATCCCATACAGGGAGGAGAGGGAGGTGTCACGGACTTTACACCATCATGACTCACAACATTGTTAGATGGTGACAATTTTATGCTTCTACCACCGAAATCTGGGAAGTAAACTCCATTCAGGACCCGATCCTGCCTTCAAGATCCTGTCTCTTTCAAATTTTGCAATATTTGGATGTTGGCAGAGACAATGAGGCATTCATGCCTGTAAGCCAGTTTTATTTTTGCCCTTCCCCTACAAATCACCCTGTGCACAACAGGAAGGGACAAGCAGAAGGGACAAGCACAGGCAGGTCAGTTTTGTTCACAAGTGATGTGATATGGATGGGTTTCAGTCTCAGCCAAGGAGGTGGGGAGACAACACAAGGGTGTTTCACTGCTGAGCAGAGGGTACATGAGCAACCTCATGCCTCTGCCAAGACATGAATGGATGGTGGATGGATGGGGCAGATGAGTGTCCATGTGCATCCTTGCACACATTTATATAGGTGCAGAGAAAGGAAATACTACTCTCGTTTTGCATTTCTGTGTCCAAGCAGGTGCACAGTCTGAGCCTCTGCCTTGTCATGTGCAAAGAGATGAAATTTACTATATGGAGAAAAAAAAAATCTGAAATTTTAGGGGAAAAAACCTCAAGGAACTGAAAAGACACTCAGATAAGCAATCATCTCATGGGAGGGCTGGGAAAACCAAAGGTCTCATTGTAACCAGGATACAGAATAATATCATGAACAGATTGCACTGAGCAGTGAGCACTATGAAAGGACTGGCCACGTACAAAGGCTTTACTCACATGTGTGCGGGGCATTTCAAATCCCAAGGTCACTGCAGCCAAGAATTACAGAACAAAAGTAAAACCAACCTTGGCAGAAGCAAATCAGATATGTTAGCTGAAAAATAATCCCTCCCCTTTGTCAGGCCTAGCAAGATGCTGGGCTATGAGGGATCTGTTAGACTCCATTTTCCCAAATCACTATGACAACAGGGCTCTGGTGAAAGGGATCTTTTCCTAAAGGCATCAGTTGCTTTAATTGAGCTAAAACTGGTTTAGATTTCACTCAAATCTCTCCCTATCCTTTGTCTTCTGCTGCAAATGTCAGGACCCTGCCTACTTCAAGAAAACAAAGGAGGTTTTTAATTCTTTCAGCACTGCTACCTGGAGACAGGATGTTTCCTGGTGAGAAACCATCAGTGATTTCCAAAATTCTGTGGGGAGATCTGTGGGCCCAGGGCTCCTGGTTTTCCTGGGCTGCAACACCAACACCGTCAGAGAGGTGGACGGTGGGACCAAGGAGGGGTTAGATTGGTTATTAGGGAAAATTCCTTCCCCAAAACAGTGGTCAAGCCCTAGCACACGCTGCCTGGGGCAGTGGTGGAGTCCCCATTCCTGGAGGGATTTAACACACATGTAGATCTGGCACTTGCGTTAGCGGTGGGCTTGGCAGTGCTAGAGGAATGGTTGGACTGAATGGTCTTGGAGGACTTTTCCAACCTTAAAAATTCTATGACTCTATGAAAAGTACTTGCAGGGAACCTTCTGGTCCAGTGATGATGTTTCGGGGTGTTTTCCATCCAGCACTCCTGTCCTTGTTGGAGACTAGCCATGCCAAGGAACTCTTTTGGTTTTCACTAGTGGAAAGAGTCACACCTGTGCCCTGGGGACACCCAGACATGTGGAAAGCACTTTCTGCTCCTGGAAATTTCAGGCTAAGCCCTAGACCAGTTGTATTGCTTATTACCAAAGCAGTTTTACTGCAGAGAGTCACAGGTGTTTGCTTGTGGCTTATTATGACAAGGAAGGCTCATCCTCCGGATTTATGAGCAAGTCGGCTCCTTGGAAGAGCTGAGTTAAGCAATGCTCAGCTAGGTAAGAAATATTTATGTCCTGCTTTGTGGTGGTTATGTCACTTGCTTTTTGTCTTTCTACTTTCTTAATTAAGGACAGAACAATAACTACTTATGGAGGGCTAAAAAACTTCTGCTTAAATAAGAGAGGAATCATAGATTTCTACTCAGGACGAACTGGAAGAGATGCATCTCCTTGCTGAGTGTAGATAAAATAGAATCTGTGACTTAAAATCACTGAATCACAGAACAATTTAGGTTGGAAAATTCTCTAAGTTCATAGAGTCCACCCATTCCACCAGTACTGCCAAGGTCACCACTAACCCATGTCCCCAAGTGCCACATCCACATGTCTGTTAAATTCCTCCAGGAACAGGGACTCCACCACTGCCCTGGGCAGCCTGTTCCAGGGCTTGACAACTCTTCTGGGGAATAATTTTTTCCTAGTTTCCAGCTTAAACTTGCCCTGGCACAACTTGCAGCCTTTTCCTCTGATCTTGTCTCTTGTTCCCTGTGAGAACAGACTGACTGTCTCCTAGCTCCATCCTCCTGACAGAAGTTGTATAGAGCAAGAAGGTGTCCATCCCCCCTCAGCCTCCTCTTTCCTGTTTTAGGGAAGATCAGTCTCTGAACTCGCTAACCAGTACGTGACATGCCCAAACACGGAGCCCTGATCTCTATATCTTATATCCTGATACCATAGTCGGTCTTATTTCCTAACAACTCAGGCATTCACAAACTTATGGGCCATGATAAAGCTCCAACTACATTCCCCTTGGCTTTTCCCTTTTCAGTTATATATAGTTTCATTTATTTAATCTCCTATGGTTTGCATTTAGTCTGGGAATATCAGGTTCCTTTAATCCCTCAATAAGTCATCTCTGTAATACCTCTGTCAGTGGCCATTGTGACTCAGTGGAGCAATGTCTCTCTCAGAGTGTGAGGAACCTGTAAGCTCAGAGTCATGGAACTGTGGGTTTTTCAAGTCACCAGGCTTTGCGAGTCGGCATGGTAGGGCATGCCCATGAGACTTCACAGGCTGTACATGGACACTGGCCACGATCCAGGATCAGCACTAAAAAAGTGTAACACAGAGGATCTGCAGGAAGAAATGCAAGGAACAATGCAGTGGCTCATACAGGATGCCAGGATACTTCATAGTTGGCAGGAGCAGCTGGCCATAGCTACCTGTGGACTTCCTTGTTGTAGCGGGTTGAGTTCAAAACCGGGCAGAAACACCAATTAAATGTAGTGGTTTTGGTTCAAAATATTCATTACTTATTTATTTTCCTTCTGTGAGATAAGAATTAGGAGAAAAGCAAAGCAGGCACAAACCTTAAACAGTTGCGGTACAATGAAAGAGTTTTATTACTAATAGAATTAAAAGTAAAGAGAAAATAACAAAACAAAATTAAAGCAAATCCCCCCCCCCCCCCCCAGCACTTCTCTCCTTTTACCCAACTCACACAAGGGATAACAGAACATGGGATGTTAGTCAGTGTTCCAGTTCTTGAAAAGTCTCTCTCTTATGCTTAAGGAAAAAAGGGTTTTCCTTCAGTTGCACGTGGTTCCCAAACTGCCACTAACAGCAGATCTGCCCGGAAACAAACAATCTGCTGTGTGTAGAACATCTCTCCCATGAAAAATCTCACAGTTCCTTCACACTACAAAACATGGGCCATCACATGGGGTTATTCATCTTTTTAAGGATAAGTTATTTTGGCCTGCACACAAAGGCTTTTCTTCGCCACAAGTCTCTAACAGCCTCTTACTGCTTCTATATAGCCTGGCATAGGCATTCTTCACAATCTTCACAGGCACACGAAGATACTCCATCCCCCCATGTTCTTCAAATGGATTAAAGAGACAAACAGTTTGTGGTATTACAGTTTCTTACCACGGCATGCAAGAAGGTTTCTTTTAAGCTGCGCGCCAGAATCGCGGCACTGCCCTCTTTTCTCCCGTCGCCATTTCCAGCTCCGTCCCACATGACTCACTTCTCTTTCTCTCTGACTCTGAAGCCGCCATGTTGAAGAGTGTTCTTGTTCAGGCTTTACGGTAGGGAAAGCCTTGCTCCCTCTGTGCTGCTGGCTGCGTGGTGTCCTCTTCAGTTCAGCACGAAGTGTGCTGGCTGCAGACAGGAGGCTCTGCCGGCTCCCGTTGACTCCGCCGGCTCCGCATGGAGAGGAGAGGGACCCGCCTGTCCCCAGAAGCCGCGCTGCATGGGTTTAGCTGTGAGCAGTCTATGGCTGGTTTTAGCTGCCTGCAGCTCTCGGACAGTCCCCCCCAAGCGACCCAGGGTCCGTGCCGCAGTGTTGGGAAAGGGGGAAAGGGGCAGTGGCTCCGGCCCGGCCCAGCGGGGCCGGGAGGCTCGGAGCCCCCCCACCTCCCAGCAAGCGAGCTCCGACAAAAAGGGGAAGTCCCACCTTTCTGTGCGGTTTAAATATGTAAATTGTGAGAAGCGTAATTGGTCTTAAAGACTGTCCATCAACTCAGGGTCAACCCAATACACTTGTTGAAATCCCACCACTTATAGATCCTATGGAACTTAGTGCTCCAGCAGAAGAGCTATAAGCACTCTTCAGATCACTGCTCCTCTCTTCCAATCATAGACAATCCCCTTTTATTTACCCTAAAGCCTCTCAGTCATTCATATGTACTCCTAGAGTTAATTTACCCTCCAATGGGAAAAATTATCAGAAGGAAACTGAATGTACCATCTTGGTAGTTGCCCAGTGGATTCTCTGAGTTCTATTCCTTCCTGACCCATCACTCCTTCAGTAGTAAGGTTCTCCTCCTTTGTACTACCCCAAACCTATGTGATACCATTGCACCAAGCTTGGTCTTTGTCCCTCTCCAGCTCTGAGTGAGAGCGTGGGTGTGAGAGAAGCTCATGTCTGCCGGGTGGGAATTTTGGTTTGGGGTTTTTTTTAATGCAAATTATTTCAAATTTTACTCCCCCTTCTACCCGGTACAAAATCACTTCTTCTGAAATCTGGCTGTGTTATGCCAGTGATTTTCATTAAAGAATTTCATGTCCTTTAGAACACTTGATTTATTGGTCAAATTTTCTTTTTATGGATTTCAATTATTCTCTTTATGCAGCACTCTGATATGGAATTGCTTTGGCTCCTGTCCCATTTGGCCTCAAAACACTCTCACAACATACACGAATCGTAAGCAAAATTGGCAAGGAAGACAAGAACACCCCAGGGCAGAACCTTGTGAACCCACCAGGCAGAAGCTGTGCATGATTATAAAATGATTTAAGATGTGGGAGGCTGTGAATACAAATATTGCTGCTAGCAAGACTTTTTCTTGCTTCCTTCCAGTCCCGTGAGATACTTTTCTCTCTCACGGAAGATATTTGTAGAGTTCTATAAACTATGAACACCTGCGACCTTGCAAAGCCTTGTTTATAGTACAGTAGAAAAATATTTTGACAACGGTGTTTCAGGATTTCAGCCAATCACCCCAAGGGATGGCTGATCCTTTGACCAATTAGACTATGAAGAAAAAAGTATATAAAAGAGTTGTAAAATAATTAAATAAATCAATCTTGCTGCACAATTCCTGCCTGTTGGATCTCTCTTCTCCTCCCTACCACTGCGGGACACCGTGATAGGAGGCTACTAAAACTCCCCTTTAAATTGTCACCTGCAGTGTTGTCATGTTTCTCTTGTCTCTGGTGATAGATATTAGGAATGGGAGCAATTGGTGCCAAGACATCTCCTGCAGAGTGGAGCGAGTGCCTGGAACAGCCAGAGTGAATAGAACTTTCCTGCATCTCACTGGAGTAGTGTGGAGCTGAACAACCTGCTGCAAGTGTGGTTTGACTCTGGCTTTGGAGATGGAGTCTCACCTACCTTTAGCCTGTGGAGGGCTGTGAGCCCTTGATGCAGGAGCCCTCTGCACTCCCTTGGAGAGAGGCCTGAGGCCCAAAAGAATCTCCCCAGAGATAAGCAACCTTTCTCTGGGTCACGGTGACAAAAAGAGCCACTCCCAACATGCCTTGCTTCTTTACGGTAATAGCCTGTACCCTGTTGGCTAATTGGTTTCTACCCCACCCCCTGCCTTCCCCATATAACCTCTGCTTCTACTCCTGAAGAGAGGGAGGTCTTGGCCCTGGCCTCCCCTTCACAGGGGCTGCTGGACAATAAAGGCTACCTCTGTGGAACTGCCATACGAGGCTCCTGTCTCTCTGTCCCCGAGTTTTGCCTGGGTGATTTCACAAAGAGCCGAATCAAAAAGAGCTGATATCACTTGTATCAGAGAAGTTGCTACACTTGCTGAAATAACCTGTCACCCAGGGAAGTTGCTAAAGCCCCTGGAAAAGCCTTTCCCTGGTGAGACACTTTCTCTAGGAAGGTCGCAACACACCGGGTTGTCCACCACCGGACCCCAAGCTGATATTAGCCCATGAAGCAGATGCCCAGGGTCCCTCTATAATGGGGGAAAAAGGCTTCTAAGGAGATGTGGGGCTCCTACGTGATTTTTTTCTCCATTTTCACTTCATTTCAGCTTTTATCAGTGACCTCCTGAGAGCAATGGGATGAGCTGCCATCCCCTTCCTCTAACTCTCGTCAGTGATTAACAAGGAGTTAGGTGCCTACCTTTGAGATGGCTACCACTGTATGGGGTGTTTTCCCTAAATAAACTCACTGTCCATTCCTATAAGGTCATGAGCTTTGCCATGCCTTTCTCACAATGCTATAGCATTATTTCCTAAAAGAATGGATGGGTATGTGTGTGCAGGGTGTGGGGGAGAATATGTACAGCAGCATGTGATGAGATGTCAGCTGGTGGTCTGAGAAAAGAAGCCAATCCACCTTTGTCATCAGATTGTCATGCAGAAAAAAGCTCTTGCAGCATAAACATCTGCTCACATCATCATTGCCAGTCATCTTGCTCTTCATGCCGTCACAAAATGCAGGAGAAACTGTCAAAACTGTCCCTGGATGGTCTCCAATAGCTTGACTGAAAGGTGCCCTGGCTTCATGTGAGGACGCCAGGAGAAGAAGGTTGATCAGGTACCTTATTAATCAGCTTCCAAAACATCCCAGTTATTGCACAGGAGATGCTTGGAGCTATTCCTTGCCTCCACACCAGTGGATCCCAGCATGGAGAGGACAGGGAACCACTGCTCTGCTCAAAGTCAGTGATGATTTTGGGTGCTGCAAAATACTGGTATTGCTCCGGTTTGTACTGCACCATGGTGCCTTTAGCATCATCATACTATCACAGACTGGTTTGGGTTGGAAGAGACCTTAAAGCTCATCCAGCCATGTGGAGGGACACTTTCGACTAGACCAGGTTACTCCAAGCCCTGTCCAACACTTCCAGGGATGGATTAGCCACAGCTTCTCTGGGGAATCTGTGACAGTGCCTCACCACCCTCAGAGGGAGGAATTTCTTCCTAATAATAAACTTTTTGGCAGGATTGTGCCCCAGACTGATACAATCTGATGCTGTATGACACCAATGTCCTTGGCCAGCCCCCTTGTCCCATGATGTGGCATCACACTTGGCCACGCCGTTTTCCCAGAGGTGGCTGGAGAAGGAATTTCTCCTTCCTGCCATGGTGGCTGTAATTTAAAAACAGAAAGATTTTTATTTAACTTCCATCCTCTCTCAGAGAGGTTTGCAGCCAGCACATCAATTACACTGATTAGAACTAATGGATTTTACTGGATGATGTGTAGGTACAAAAATGCTGCTAGCAAGGATTTTCTTGCTATTTTCTAAGTCCGTGAGAGACTTTTCACTCTCACAGAAGATGTAGCAGAGTTATGTAAACAACCAAATACCTGCAGCCTTGAAAAGTCTTGTTTATAGTACAGTAGAAAAGTATTTTGACAATGGATGTTTTAGGATTTTAGCCAATCACCCCAAGGGGTGGCTGATCCTTTGTCCAATTAGACTATGGAGAAAAAAGTCTATAAAAGAGTTTGTAAAATAATTAAATCAATCAATCTTGCTGCACAATTCCTGCCTGCTGGATCTTCTCTCTTCCTCCCTATGGCTGCAGAACATGGTAATATACCCTAGGGTTGCAATAATAATAATGCTTTTCCATTGTTGATTCCTGAATGTGAATGAGCAGCCATGCTTCAAGATACAGATAACCATATATTTCACTGAGATGCTAAGCAATTTTTTTTAACGCTGCAGCTTCTGACACCATCCAGCTCTGCATGGTATCTGCAGAGCAGCAAAATCTCCTGATGCTGCAAAACCTCACAAGGCAGTTTTGTCCATGACTTTTGTTATAAATAAAGATGATTAATGCATGACTGAGCATTTCCATGTGGCATGAGCCCAGGCCTGCTGCATATGAGGGACACTCAAAAAGAGGCTCAAAAGCCCTTCGTGCGCATGCCAATCCTCAGTCCCCAAATAGGTGCAAGATGCTGTGCAAATCCCTGTGTGATGGCACTGCTGAATGCAGAGCTAGGACATGGATTAGCTCCAGACTGGGAGCTGCTGCAATGGATTCATGCAGGCTTGCACCCTCCAGCAACACACTAATATCTCAGAATCACAGAAACACAGAATGGTCTGGGTTGGAAGGGACATCAAAGATCATCTTATTCCACTCCCCTACGATGGGCAGGGACACCTTCCACTAGACCAGGTTGCTCCAAGCCCTGGCCAACCTGGCCTTGAACACTTCCAGGGATGGGGCAGCCACAGCTTCTGTGGGCAACCTGTGCCAGGGCCTCAGCACCCTCACAAGGAAGAATTTCTCCCTGATATCCCTTCTAACCCTGCTCTTTAGTAGTGGGAAGCCATTATCTTTTGTTCTGTCACTCCAGGTCCTTGTCCAAAGTCCCTCTCCAGCTCCCTTAGAGCCTCTTTAGGGACTGGCAGGGGCTCTAAGGTCTCCCCAGAGCCTTCTCTTGTCCAGTCTGAATACCCTCAGCTCTCCCAGCCTGTCTCCAGAACAGATGGGCTTCAGCCCTGTGATCATCTGAGTGGCCTCCTCTGGACTCATTGCAACAGGTCCACATCATTCTTCCCACAAAACTTCCCTGTTATATTAAGAACAACTCATTTCACTAACAGCTCTCAGTGCAACAAATTCTGAAACAGCAACACAGATGTACTTCGAAAGGTTTTCTGCAGGACAGTCCACAAACATGTGTGGGGCCTCTGTGGGCAACAGTTCTCAGACCAAGATGGGGTTCACATTCTCAAAAATCACCATGGCAGCTTTCAGATAAATGAAATTACTGAGAGTATTTAAAAAGAAACACAATCTTGAACTTCACCAGCCAGCAAGCTTGATCCCATTGCAATCTTTTGATTGCACATCTTCCTTGCAGACCTTGGGTCACCATCATAAGGTCATTCTTTTCCAATTTTTTTTGTTCCTGTTTCCATACATATATTACTTTTTTTGTTATACCATAGTCCATTCAATGCACAAGCTGTTTGCCATTAACCTGTAGTGTGCATGGAAACACAGAGCTGGGGTCTGACAACAGCAGTTTTGGGATGACTCTACCATCTTTGCTGCTTGAAAACAACCAGGGGGTGTTGGTTGAGAGTAGCTAAACATGAGCCCAGGTGTGCCCAGACAGGCAAGAGGCCAAGGGCACTTCGCCTGTGTCAGCAATGGTGTGTCCTGAAGGACCAGTGACACTTTACCGTGCCATAAATCAAGTCCCTCCGGATGGGAAAGAATTTACTGAAAGTCTTTGCAAGGAGTTTCAAAGATAAGCTGAGACTTTTCCTTTAGTTTCAATGCTTGCAGATGGTTGTTTATTAAGTCTTATCAGAGGAACAGAGCCACTAGCGTGACCCAGGTACAGCATAGAAGGAAGAAAAGTAGGAGTGAGTCTAATTATCAAGATTTACACAGCCTTTTAAAGATATTTTAACTAATAGTTACTAAAAATCTACATTATTTTCACTTTCCTACCAATTATTCAGTAACACGGCTAGGAACTGCGGAATTTTCTATCCAATCATTCCAAACTACTTTTACTGCAGAACATGGAGTAGTAGAAGAAGAAAAAGAAGGTTTAGAAAACAACAACAATTCTCCATTTTGATATTTTTTACTCTTATCTATGTACTACAAAGAGAAGCCCAAAACCTCTAAAATTTTCACCCTGTGACAATCTTACATAGTAGTCTATCACCTAATTCACACCACCGTATTTTCTAGTTCTTGTCTGACTGTTGGTCATTTTTTCCAAGGTTTGAAGCTAAAACAGTGTTGTTCAGGTGGGAAGAACCCTTAAAAACAGGCAGAGAAATATTCTCGGCACTCTGGGTTCCCACAGACCAGGGCAGTGACCATCCCCCTGTGCTGGACCCTGCTGAGGCATCTCCAGTCCTGGGGGCAGTTCTGGGCTCCTCACTCTGACAAGTACATTGAGGGGCTGGACCATGTCCAAAGAAGAGAACAGAGCTGGAGAAGGGTCTGGAACATGAGGAGCAGCTGAGGGATATGGGGGTGGTTCAACCTGGAGAAAAGGAGGCTCAGGGGGAACCTTCTCACTTTCTTCAACTCCTGTGGCAGGACTTCCCCCCTACCACAGAAGAGCTTATCTGCTCTGTCCATCAGCTGGTGCGATAACTCCGGACATTCTCCCCCTCACATGAATTGATGAGCTAACCCAGGCCAGCTTGCCTAGTGTTGGGGTTTTAGTTTAGTCTTAGTTTTTTCCTGTTAAAGGAATTTTCTCCCATATGCATGTTGCTAGGGGACAAATAGCTGTACTTAAGAAAAACAAAAAGGGGAGTGGGGCGGGCCTGGCTACTCCTTTGTCTACACCTGGGTGTGGGGTCAGTTCGCTCTGAGCGTCCGGAGAGAGGAGCTGCAGAGAAAGGAGCTGCTGCTTCTTTCTTTTTGGCCGTTCTTTCTTCCTGCTGGAAACAACGCCGGGACCCCAAAAGCTGCTTTCCCTGCCCTGCTGGAGACCGGGCTGTGGCTGCCCTGCTCCGCTGCTGCTTCGAGCTTTCGCTACGCTGTAGCCCTGCTCGCCCTGCCTGCCTGGGCCTCCGTGGGTTTTTCCCATCTGCATACATCTCGTCTGCCACCCGGGATTTGCGTTCGTCCCTGCCGCTCCAGCCTGCCGCTCCAGCCTGCCGTTCCAGCCTGCTGCTCCAGCCTGCCGTTCCAGCCTGCCGTTCCAGCCTGCTGTTCCTGAGAGTCCAGGATCGGCTGCCCAGGGGTTTGTGAAGCCTTTGTTCCATCCTTCCCCGGGATCCCCGGAGCACCGGTGCCGCGTGCTCCCCGAGCTCGCTCCGGAGCGCCCCCTGCAGCCGCGGGGGAACCATCGCACCTGCCCTGCTCACCGGGAGCCGCCAGCGCCCCTGCCGGCTGCGAGCGGAACTGCACCCGAGGGGAAAGGGCCCGACAGCCGAGAAGGCTGGGACTGGGTTTGTGTTTGCTGTTACTGCCATAGTTGTTGTTGTTTTGTTTGACTGGTTATATACATATATATAGAGAGAGAGTAAAGAACTGTTATTCCTATTTCCCACATCTTTGCCTAAAGGCCCTTGATTTCAAAATATAATAACTTGGAGGGAAAAGGGGTTATATCTGCCACTTCAAGGGGGGCCTCTGCCTTCCTTAACAGACACCTGTCTTTCAAAACCAAGACACCTAGCTGGTGAGTTATTTCTCTCACTGGCACCAGGGGTGGAATTCCCAATAAACAACTGGCCTTGAGAACAAGATGTGAGGAGATAAGCTGGAATTCCTAACTGAGAGATACTTCACTTTACTATAAAAGAGGCAGAAGCCTCCTACGCACACCTTGGAAATGTGTAGGACTTCTTCCCCAAGTTTGGAGGCAAATTCCATGGATACTTTCCCAAAAACTGAAGGAAAGAATTCTATGTGTACTCCATCATCAGTATGGAAAGTTACATTGAATCCTAATCTGTACTATTTCTTACCTAGCTGTAATATAGGTACCTTTTTATTGTGCACTGTATTTTATCTACTAGTAGTTCTTTTTGTTTTTTCCTGTGTAGTAGGTAGTCTGTTTAAAGTCTTATGTCTGTTAATTTTGTGTCTATTCAATAAATAATTCATTTTGCTATAGACCTAATCCGCCATTATTAAGAACTTGTGAACGAGAGCGATCTGGGGTGCAGACCGCCCCAAACAGAGTTACTGCCAGAAATCTTAGTCAAAGGCAGGACTTGTCTAAGCTTGTCTCCATTCGTAACAGTGCCTTGGAAGGAGGCTGGAGCCAGGAGGAGGTTGGGCTCTGCTCCCAGGTAACAAGAGACAGAACAAGAGGAAATGGCCTCAAGTTGCACCAGGGGAGGTTTAGATTGGATACTCTTCACGGACAGGGTTGTCAAGCCCTGGTAAAGACTGCACAAGGCAGTGGTGAAGTCCCCATCCTTGGAGGAATTTAAAAGCCATGTATATGTGGCATTTGGGACATGTTTACTGGTGGCCTTGGCAGTGCTGACGGAATGGTTGGACTCAGTGATCTTAGGGGACTTTTCCCACCTCTGTGATTCTGTGATTCTATTTCAAAACCCAGCCTAAGCAGAGATGAGCACATCTATCGTGGATGCACAGGAGCACACTGCAGACCTTCAAAGCTGATACACAGTGCATTGATGCCCCAGAACACTATGGCTTGGGTCCCAACTTGGGAAATACTGAGGAGCTTCCTAAATCTTTAATTGTAATCCTCACTTTTAATAGCACTGGATGTAATAGCAGGAATGATATAAATCTGGAAGACAAAGCAATGTCTGTGTATAGGCATCTCTAGTTGATATTTATTTATTTTCTTTCCAAAGGCGGCTCTTTGAACCATCCATCCCCAGCACTGAGTGCTCCAATACCATCCATAAAATGAGTTTCCACAATTTGCCTACAGGTAAGAATGAAATTAAGCCATTCCAGGCAAAGTCAAGCAAAGAAAAAAACCAAACCCAAGCCCAAAATCCTCAGGGCCTAAGAATCAGTAAGGGGATGCAAAGCGTTGTACTAGAGAAACAATCCCCACAGGGATGCTCCTGCCTGTCACTGCACTCCCAGCAGCTGCAGTCACTGATGAGGGGGAATTGCTTTTTCTCTTTGTAATTCAGCATTTGGGTGTGTGGATTTCACTGGCTTTATTGGAGTTCTGCTCCTGGTAGAAATGCTGGCAGTGCCTCAAGGCTGACAAAGACTGGAGGGCTTCAAGTGTGGATGCGATTTGAGTGCAAATGGACTTTATTGGCATCAGGGAATAAAAAGAAAGATGCAGGGAAGAATGGAGGGGTTGATGGAGTGATGGAGGGACAGTGGGAGAATGGGATGGAGGGATGAAGGGATGGAAATAGAGAGGGATGGAGGGATGAATGGAAAGATGGAGGTATGGAGTGATAGAGCGATGGAGGAATGAAGGGATGGAGAAACAGAGGGAGGAATGGAGAGAGGGAGGGATGGAGGGATTGATGGCAGGATGGAGGAATGGAGGGATGGAGGAAGGGATGAAGGAAGGGTTGGAGGGCTGGCATGATGGGGAGAAGGTGGAGGCAAGGCTAGAAAGGAGGGTGGGATTTGGGGCTGTGAATCCACCCTGGGAATCAGATTTCAGAGGAAGCCGTCAGCAGGAGATAGCTGGGGGGTGTTTTGGTTTGGGTTTGCAACTGAAAAAGAGGTAAAAGGAAAGAATAAAACATATATGCGTGTATGTGTGTGTGTGTGTGTGGCTGCACATACCTGTGCATACAGATGGGCAGCTCGCATATGTGTACATGTGCAACCAAGTATCTGTGCATGAGTGTATGCACATGGGAACACACATGCATTTCTATGTATGTGTGCATATGCGTGCATCTGGTCACGTGCACATGTGTACAGCATGTGCACATTTGTGAGATTGGATGTGTGTGGGCATCTGTGTGTATGTGCACATGTGTGCATGCATGTGCTTATAGGCATGTGCTTGTGCATTCAAATGTGCATATGCAGCAGTGCACATATGTGGACAGACACGTCTAGCTGTGTGTGTGTTCATATGTGTGTGCATGTTCATATTTATGTCTGTGTGCATGTATGTGCTTGCACATGTGAATGCGGGTGTGCACATTGTGCATGTGTGAGCACGGGGGTGCATTTTCACAGTTGTTCATGTGCATATTTGCACGTGTCTATGGGGGTGAGTGCATGTGTACAGGTTTGAGTATATACGCAGGTGTGTAGATTTGTTTGCACGTGTGTGCAGTTGTGTGTGTACACATGTGTGCACATTTGTGTGTACAAATGTCTGTGTGCACTGCATGTACACTTACATGAGAACCTGTATTTGTGAATGTGATTTCTGTGTTTTTGCATGTCCATGTATCTGTGTGCAAATGTGTGTATTTGTGAGTTCACATGTGTGTGCATGTGCACATATGCCTGTGCAGGTGTGTGTACAGAAGTGTGTCTTGCATGTGTGTTTGCATTCCTGTGCATGCATGTGTGTAGGTGTGAGTGTGCACCCCTCTGTGTCAATGTACACGTGCACGTGTGCAAGTGTGTCTGCTCACATCTTTCCATGTGCATGAACACAAGCATGGACATGGGCATGTGCATGGGCACGTGTTGCACGTGTGTGGCTGAGCATGTGTGTGCATGCAAATGTGCATGTCTTGTATACATGTGTGCAGGTGCGTGTGACCATGCATTCATGTGCATGAACACATGAGCACCTTGCACATATGTGTGCAGGTATGTGACCAAGCATTTGTGTGTGTGCACACACGCATGGGCATTCCTTGCATGTTTGTGCTCTGGTATGTGTCCATGGAGTTGTGTGCACACATACATGGGCACATCTCCACATGCGTGTGCAAGTGTGTGTGACTGTGCAGGTGTATGTGTGCACCCAAACGTGTGCATCTCTCATGTATGTGTGCAGGTGTGTGTGACCACATATGCATGTGTTTGCACACATGGGCACCTTGCACATATGTGTACAGGTGTGTGATCAAGCATGCAGATGTGTTGATACATGCATGTATGTGACTTGCCCATGTGTGTACAGGTGTGTGACCATGCATGTGTGCACCCACACAGAAGTATGTGCTGGGTTTGCATGTCTGGCATATGTGTGTGCAGGTGTGTGATTGTGCACGTGTGTGTGTCCAGGTGTGTATGAAGTATGCAGGTCTGTCCACACATGGGCCACATGGGTGTGTCTTCTCGTGTGTGTTCAGGTGTGCAGCTGTGCAGGTCTGTGGCAGTGCAGGTGTGTGCACACACACATGGTCATGTCTTACATATGTATGTGCAGGTGTACATGTGTGTGTAGGCCTGGGATCAAGCGTATGTGTGCACACATGTCTGAGTGCGTTTCACGTGTGTTTGCAAGTGTGTGTGGCCGTGCAGGTCTGTGCACACACATAGCCATGTCTCACGTGTGTGTGCAGCTGTGTGGCTGTGCAGGTGTGGGCACACACATAGCCATGTATCACACGTGTGTGTAGGTGCATTGATGTGCAGATGTGTTGCGCGTGTGCGTGCCTTGCCCCTGTGCGTGTGCAAGCCCCGCCCCCACGCCCCGCCCACCTGGGGCGGGGCGGAGCGCTGAGCTCGGTGCGGAGAGCAGTGCGGTGTTCGGGGCGCGGAGCGGTCGTTCCCGGCGCGGGGCCGCCATGGCGTGGCCCTGCATCACCCGTGCGTGCTGCATCGCCCGCTTCTGGAACCAGCTGGACAAGGCGGACATCGCCGTCCCCCTCGTTTTCACCAAATACTCGGAGGCCACCGAGCATCCCGCCGCCCCCGCGCCCCCGCCGCGCCCCGCGGCCCCCATCGAGACCCAGCCCGGCGGCGAGGCGGCGGCGGGGGCCGCAGGGGGTGAGCCGGCTCCCGGTCCCGCCCGGCCCGGCCCGGCCCCGCACGCCTCTCCCCCGGCCGACTCGGTCATGCGGCACGACTACAAGCCTTGGAAGGTGCAGCGGCCGGAGCCGAGCTGCAAGCCCAAGAGTGAGTACCAGCCCTCGGACACTCCCTTCGAGAAGGAGACGCAGTACCAGAAGGATTTCCGTGCCTGGCCCATCCCCAAGAGGGGCGATCATCCCTGGATCCCCAAACCGGGACCTTCCCCCGTCCTGGCCCTGGACCGCGATCCCCCGGAGAAACCGGCTCAGGAGAAGCGGCGGAAGGTGCACCTCGCTCCCGAAAAGAAGGAGGAACACCCCGAGGTGGAGGATGAGCATCCCAAAACAGTGCGGCCTGGGGATGGGAGAGAGAAGGGTCGGAAGAAGGTGGAGGAGGCGGGTGGGCAGCCGGCGGAGCCGAGTAGAGGCCGGGCGGCTGCCGATGCTGTCAACAGACAGATCAAAGAGGAGGTGGCGGCGGGGGTCAGTTCGTCCTACAGGTGAGAGGGCATCTCCCCCTGCCTCCCATCCATCTAGATCCCCACACCTGCCGGCCCCTTGCCAGCTCTTATCCAGTCCCCCTTTGCACATCCCCAGAGGAGCATCCCACCTTGGGAGTGAGGCTGTGAAACATTCCAGGGGGGCTTGCAGATTTCCTGCCGGGGGGGAGGTATCCTTAAATTCCTCATTTCTCTGGGGATCGATGATGGGGCAGTAGGTACTGTGCAGGTAGTGAATACATGAACACTTTTTGTCGGGGGTTTGGCAGCAGGTTTGAGTTTCTCTGTGTCCCCCTCCCTCCACTGCATTCCAAAATTCAGACACCCACCACCTTGGATTTCCACACGGGTGATGTTTGGGGTCACCTCCTTAGGATGTGCAAGTCGCCTCTGGTCCTTTCCAAGCACATCCTTGGCTGCCATGCTGCAACCAACCCCCCGGCATCCCAGGGGTCCCATGCACGAGTGGGGTGCCCCACACACAGGAGCGTCCCAGGAAGCATCCCAGGCTGGCCCACCCTCAAGACAAAGCATCCCGGGGGTGGGGGATGTGCCAGGATGAGGAACACGCATCCTAGGCCGCTTGGGTGGGGCAGCCTTCAGATGCTGCCATGTTTTAACGCAGCGCAGCAGGGGATGACACATCCTTCTGTCCCCCCCCCCCCACCTCCCCAACCAACTAGAAATGGATGCCTTTATTTCAGCTCAGCAGTAGACCTTGTTTGGGATTCAGAGCATGAAACTCATTGCAGTGAGCTGCTGCTGTTTTTTCTCTCCGTGTCAAGGGGTTCAATGTGTTGGGAATGCAAAAACAAAAGTGATGGGGTGGTTGTCCTGCATGTACGTTTGCAAGGAGGGTTTGCTGCAGTTGTGTTTTCCAGAACTTTCTTTGGCAGAGCCCACCGCTGCTGAGACCAAAGTGGAGGTGGCAGAGAGCAAAGCTGGGGGTTGCGGTGACAAAAGTGTGATGGCAGCCTTTTTGCTTTTCCCTATAGCTGTGTGAATGCTGAGGTGTTCATGCCTTTGAATGATTTATTTTCCTCGTTGGGGAGATTTAGAGGTGACACCTGGCCATCAAACAGGTAGTACATTCATGCATATTTAAGATGAAGCTGGGACTTGACTCTTCTGTTCCACTGGTGGCACAGCAAAGCTGACAGTCATCTGCTTTCCCCCCTTCCTGAGTGGGAAACAGTTGAAGCAGTAAGATCTTGATTTTTGCTGTCATTTGGCATCAGCTCTAGCTCTCACTGGCTGATGCTGGAGGCTCAGGTGCATCCAGGTGGTGCTTGGCTGAGACACAAGAAAATGGCCAGGGATTTTTGGGGGCTCTGTTTTGCAGGGGTGGAGAGTGTGGGGAAAGGGGTTTCCAGGAGTAACACAGCCCTTAAATCTGCTGTGATCTGAGAGACTCAGCTTTTTGTCTGCTCACTTTGCAAGGTCTGTGTTCATGCTGGAGATGGCAGAGCTAAAGCAGAAAGCTCTCCTGGAACTGGAGAGCCCTTGTGTTGCTTCTCTTCCGCTGCTACAAAGGATAATTAGACTTACTTGCATATTTAAATACAGATAGCTCAGCTTCCTATCCCTCCAGTCTGCTCCAACAAATTCCTAAGGCACTGGGCTAGGATTCCTCCCCAAGGCTGGGTCAGCTGGGATGTTAAACCTAAGAAGAACTAGAAGGATTCAGCTTTCTTTGTGTTGCTTGTTGGCTTTCACGATACTCTTAGGGCTTTTCTTTCCACTTGGGAAAGTGTTCTCCCACTTCCATGTTTTTCTTCCCTTGCCACATATTGCAGGAGAAATGTTTGCTCTGACGCTCAGCCCTAAAACATAAGCACCTCTTCATTAATGCATAAGTGATGTTTTGGCTAATTGTTCTCTTTTCTGTTCCAATTAGGCATCTTATAAGTGTTGTTTATTGTTTGGGTTCTTTTTAAAAACCAAATTCTCCAAATCTTTATTACTGCCAAGAACCTGGCTGCTGACATACTGAGTGGGTATTGAACATCTCCAAGGATGGAGACTCCACAGTGTATTGGGACAACCTTGTGGGCCGTGCAGCAGCCCAAAATTACCTCCTAATGGCTTCTTGCTAGAGAGGAGCAAGGACGGCTCACATGGGGCTTTTCTTCCTTGTGCATGGATGAAGGCTCCCCATCAGCAGAGAGTCAGGGGGAGATTTCCTTACAGTCCTCTGCCACTGCTGCAAATCAGTGTCTCCAAGGTTGGGAAACAATTCCTTGGTGAAATCAAAAGAGCAGACCAGCAATAGTTTTTAAGCTCGCTCTGTCCCACTGGGTATTATTTCCATGTGAGGAATACCTGAGAGCATGGGATAGAGTAAGCAACTCACCCAAGGTCATGGGGGAAGTCCATGTTAAAGGGACTTTTTAACCTCTGTATACTAAGACAGATAAGTATCACAAAGACCATGTGCCTGTGATCTCCTCCCAGGTCTGCCCAGAGTTAGAGAGCAGAGGTGGTACCAGATGGTGATGTCCATGGAAGATGGAGGTTCCTCCCAGCCAGATGGATGAATGATTTGTTTGTATTAGCATTTGAGCCAGAAGCCTTCGGTGAGGCCAGAGTGGCAGGACTGTGGATGTCTGCCAGAGACTGCCTGTGCCCAGGGATCCTACAGAATAAATAGGATTTATTTCCAATATTTCTAGTATTTCTTTATCTTATTCATAGTATTTACATTATTTATATTGATATATTTATTAACAATAATTTATTAACTATTCACTTATACATGGGATTTATTTATGTACTTATTCCCACTGCTGTCACTGGGTGTGGCTTGGCATGACACAGGTTCCAGAACTGAGGGACTTCTTGTCTCATTTTCCCTCCCCAGCACATGAGCTGCCCAAGTTTACAGGTAACCAAGGCAGGTTACATCTCCTTCACCCCCCCTCTTCCCTGTGGTCCTGCTTCTCAGGGTGGTCCATGGACCCTGAGGGACCAAGGACCAGGGAATCCTTCAGTCAGGTCAGCTTGAAAAGCCGCTGGTGGTGGATGGAGCTGTTTCTTGTTCAATTTGTGATGTGGTGGCATCATTGAGGGCTTTATCTGTATTGGGTAAGGGGATTTCTGCCCCTGAACTTCTGGACAGGATGGGCAGAGCACTTCTCCCTGCTACACCAAAGGCTGGACTTGACCCTGGGGGTTTGGGACCAGAGAGAGCAGGCGACAAAATGTGCAGACAGTGGCATTTGCTGGTGGATGTGAAACAATTAGAAGCACATTTGGCAAAAATAAAAGAAGGAATGAATGAATGCTTTCCCTTTTTATTTGGAAATTGTGGAAAAATGCCAGAATTAGTTGTTTCTTGGGTGTTTTTCCCCCCTTCTCCTTTGTCTTACATTCTGCCTTCTCTTGTTACCTTTATTCCCTGAAGAAAAAAGATACAAAAGGGAAAGGAACCACTT